>NW_023339774.1:1306897-1326475 GCF_004916995.1 Morone saxatilis | reverse complement strand
CAAATAAAATTGAATTGAATTATGTTAACCACAGACCTTTTTACAGTCATCTAACCAAAAAACCCATTCAAAGCAACCACTGACTTCAAGGAGAGCGAGCTGGAGGTGCAGACTTGTTCACTCAATCCTGCAGCACTCTACTGAGTAAATGATTAGACCTTAATGCATTATACTTGAATGTTTCTGAGAAAAGGCATGGCATCATCTACAACAAAACCACTGTATTTATCTCCGGTCTGCTCAGCAACAGCAGAGAACCACCTCAATGTTAAGGGCTGGGTGGGTGTGGAGCTCTTTATGCATTATACCTGTGCTCTAATGACACTGTTCTCCAGGAATATTCCACAGAGAGCAAACAGTTTGCCTACTGTATAGTCCACTTACTCCTTAGTACTTTCAGTTGGACAGTAGAGGAAACCTGATGTGTCTGTGTCTCTATGTCCCTGTGTCCAGTGTGGACCACAATATATTTGAGTATTTTGAATCAAATGGATTACCATCTGGAACAAAGTCAGTGTTGAAGCTGAGTTTATTTCTACCTTCACATGAATTGATGACATATCGTAAGTGGAGAAAGGTATGAATGAAAACCTTTGCTTTGTCCTCATTCTGCTGTAATTTAAGATTATTAGATTATCTGCTGGGTTAGAGGCACAATCTGTGTGAATGACTTGATGTTTGTGTTGTATAATCAGTGCAATAATGGTGTGACCTGTCTTTACTAATTGCCTTTGATAACTGAAACTCATGTAGTGTTTATTAGGGAGGTCCTCCTAAATTCTGACTAAAGTATATTTTTTATTTTGAATGTTCCATCGTGTATTTGTATAATCATAGTTCAGGAATCAGGTGCTTTGCCAATGACAACAACATATGTAAATGAGGCTAAGTAAAAATGCATTAAGCATGTGTTGATAAGTTAGAATTAGAAGCAATAGTGATTTTACCTGTCAGTAGGAAACTGCTTTTTATTTCAGTATGCTATAATTCTTTAAGGGATGCACCAATACGCAATAAAAAAAAATCCACTGGCCAAACAAACTCAAACTTCTACTAAATTCTACTTCGGATGCTTAATCGTTCTAACCAACTTCTGATCAGACTCCTCACTTTCTACAAAGTCTGACCTACTGCCCCTGACAGAGTCCTGGTGCCACAGCATCACAGCCTGTGTGGCATACATGCATGCATACATAACTCATGTTATTTAATTAGCGGAGTCGTAGAAGCACTGGCCTTCAGAGACTGTAATCTGCAACCGCTAGATGCCACTAAATTTTACACACTAGTCCTTTAATACTTCCTCTACTACAGTTGCATTACCATGTCATGATAATACTGTAACTTCAAAGCCATCTAAAATATGTAAAAATGCTACAAAAAATGTTCAGGTAATTGTTTTTCTGGCTCCTACCGGCTTTGCATTATGATTTTCAGGTTGTCCATCTGTCTGTCCGTCTTGTGAACAGGTTATCTCAGTAACGCCTCAAAGGAATTGCTACAGATTTTTTCACAAACGTCCACTTGGACTCCAGAATGAACTGATCAGAATTTGTGTGACATCAGAAAACACTTGTTTTTTCATCATAATTGTAATTATGACAAAATGTGACAGATGTTTAATGAAATACAACAATTTTTTTCCCCGAAAATGTTTCGCTGTGACATAATGTTCTGGAAAAAAAACTTCTTTGGATGTTATGCTACACCATAACTCAGGAACAGAAGGGGAGATTGTGACCATATTTCACAGTTGGTCGAACACTGAACTGGTGACACTCGGCTCAAAGGTCACAGGGCAGTGTGACCTCAAAATAGGTTTTTAATCAAAATCTAAGAATGAGTTCTAAGAATTGGCTGATTCCAGACTTCACAAACATGTTGACTGGGACGACACAGTAAACAATAGTACAGGTTTTCATCTTTCCATTTCATCCATTCTGCCTTTCACTTCCTGCCTCGTTCTAAATTTCAAGCGTCATTGGAATCACATTACTGCAAACAACTTATTGTAGCACACCTAGCTAATAGTAATCCTGTGAGTGAGTGACTTTCATGTACAGCTCACAAACCACTTTTATATCAAGGCAGTTGGAGGGATGCTTAGGAGCCGGTGCCTAATCTGGAACCAGTTATTTGCGTTTCGACAGCTAAAGAACCAACTCTCAGCCAGGAAAACTGGTTCCAGTGCAGCACTAACACTTTGCTGGTCTAGAACCAAGAACAACAGGGGCTGGGGGTGCCTTGTGGCCAACCACATGTGAGCTAACAGTGAGCTAGCTAGCTAGCTGTTGGCCAGCCTACATTACCCAAGCAAGCATACTACTAATTTCACACATGAATGTTTTATTTGTAACTTTGATGTTTCGTTTGACGTCAGTAACCTTGTTGAGAAATTGGCTATGCTTTCTAGGGTAATGTTAGCTGACCAACAGCTAGCATGCCAGCTAGTGTAACTTTGGTAACAATAGCTCAGGTTGGAGACGTATACAGTGACGTAATGACGTGGCCCTGTGGTGGCTCTCTGGCCTGTGGAAAAGCAAACCGGTCCTAAAACTCTGAACCAGCACCAGCCCAGAACTAGCACTAGTTTTGCATTAGTGAAAGGGTGTAATGGAGAGCTGTTGCATCTAATAATCCAAGGAGAAAATGAAAGCACTACATTTTGTATAGCTTTACTTTACAAGAATCCATCTTTACATCGTAACTTTACTGGTCTGCAGAAACACCACAGGATTGTAATTCTAGTTCAGTAATATGGTTAATTGTAGAAGAAAAACAGACATCCAGTCCCTCAAACAGTGACCGATGGACTGGTCTCCATCCTGTGAGTCCAGTGGTGCACATGGATGATTTTTTTTTCTCATGCTCAGTTAGATTTAGATTTATCTGCTTGCTCGGAGAGCAAATCATTTGTTAAAGTATTGCTCAGGTGCCAGACAGAAGCAAACATGTAGATTTCCTCTCTGGCCTGCGCACCCAGCTGTTCCTTCCCTCAGGCAGCCATTTCCTACCAGTAAGTGTATATATTCATGTTCTAGCTAATTCCATGTAGAAATCCTTCCGGTTGGCTTGGTACACTGTATTGGGAGAGAGTGCCGCGGACTGTCTAAAGATGCCTAATAACCTGATATGTGTGATGGCTGTAAAGTGGTGAACTTCAGGCTAAGTCAACAGTGTACAGATGGTAGGAGATGGTGGAAGCTTTGCTCTTACCTCTGCTGCTATTTCTCACATGAATCTGTCCACAAAGCAGTATGGCTTTAATAACAGCGCTGATTGAGTTAATATCCTTCCTAGATAAAGTTACAATATACACAGCTTAAACATGTTGACCAACATTTTTATAAGATTTTTTTCCCTGTCCCCCATCTCACATGTTGTTTCTCCATGGTCCCTCAAAGGTTTCTCTTGTCTCTTTCTCTCCCTATAGAAAATAGTGAAAGCAGGGGACAAAGACCTGGACGGACAGTTAGACTTCGAGGAGTTTGTTCATTATCTCAGAGACCATGAGAAGAAACTCCGACTGGTCTTCAAGAGTCTGGACAAGAAGAATGATGGTAAGGGGTCCTGTTAAAATGAGTTTTCAAGTCTGCTGTTGGTTAGTGAGGACAGATAGAACCAACACAGTATCACAGAAAAAACAGAGGGTTACTCACAAGAGACAGAATAAAGAAGAATGCACTACTCTGGGTCCTTTTGTAAGACTCAATAGTTACTTAAGGACTCATAGGACATTATACAGCTGTACATGAGTGTTCCTCACTGTAACCAGTAAACTTGCCTTTATATATAAAATCAGTGGAGTTTAACTTCACTTAATAAATAACTAATTTACCTCTGTGGTGCAGGCCGGATTGACTCACAAGAAATTATGCAGTCTCTGCGTGACCTGGGAGTGAACATCTCAGAGGAACAGGCTGAGAAGATCCTCAAAAGGTAAGAGTGACACCGTGATTCACACAAATCAGTTTACTCCCTTTCTGTAAGTGTATATGTGATGTGTCCCATCTTTTCCGTTCTGTAATATGTCACATTTTTACGCATGTGATTGGATTGTATAACCCCTCCTGACAACTACAGGCAATAATTTTTGTCATATCTGTAAATGAAGTTACACTGTGACACTTTTCTTTAATTGAATTGAATTTTATTTGTATAGCGCCAATTCTTTAGCCTCTTTCAAATATGCACCTGTAAAAGTACAGGCATTCATACAGCCTATTAATGGTCAAATTTACATTTGTTGTTATGGTTGCTAAATACATGCACAGCAATGTTAAATGTATTTCACTGATTAAATCAACAATCAACTATCTTTCCTCCTTGCAAATGCCATTAGGAGTGCTNNTGAACTGGACAGAAGAGTGAAAGCAAAGCAACCTACAAGTGTCACACATTTATGGGAACTTCTGCAACAGAGTTGGGAAGACCTTTTTGAATAATATTTGATTTCCATTGTAGAAAGAATGCCACGAGTGTGTTCAGCTTTTATATCTGCCAAAGGTGGTTTAGAATACATTTTGGTTTATAAATTGATTCCATGATTTTTATTTGTATTTGTTCCATGCTCTCATTTGAGCGTACAATAAGACATCAACTGCATGAATTTCAATGAAAACCTGAAAATATTGAAGTGTTATAAAACTTTTGACCGGTAGTGTAAGTGTGAAAAAAGGGCACTCAATCCAAGAGTGCTAATATGCTTTTATTTCAGTTCCAAAATCTTTTGTTTCACCAAACTCTCCCAGGCTTGCCCTCCGCTCCTCTGACGGATCAGGGGATGTACGGCTTTTTGTAAGGACTTCTTTATCTCTTTTCTTTTCTCATACGCCCCCAGCATCTTGTCCCACCTCCTTTGTCCCATAATGGTCCATATTATATGCATGATACTCTCACTTATTTTCTTATAATTTCTCAGACAGTTTCAGTTCCTGTTTCCCATCACTTATATTTACAGTAGCTACCTTTATGGGTACAATATATGTCATGTATAATGTATCATGTCATATATTGAACCTGATGTCCTAGATGTATGTAGAGTATTACAGTATCCACAGTGAGCCACAACCTGTAGACTACCTCAAACCCCCACAAACCACCTGACTCACAGGAGAATACCTGCCTGTTTCCTAACCCTGCAATGTCTCTAAATGTCTATGTTTGTCAAAAGCCAATTAAAGGTACTTTGTGTGACACTCTGCCAACTATAAACGACATTAAAGCTGCAGTAGGTTCATTTTATAAAAAATCCCTTTTATTATATTTGTATTTATTTATATAGTACCTTTCATACAAACATTCAGCCCAAAATGCTTCATATAGCAAACTGAAATGCAGAAAAACAAAATGAACAACCAAGAATAAAATTGTGCAATGCAAAAAATGAATACAATACTATATAATCATAATAATGACCACATTAAATTAAACCTAACATTACTCCAAAGTAAGGCAGATTAAAAAGAGAAGAATGATGGTTGATCATTGGGTCTCATTCCTGCGTCATCAAATACAAAGACCAGGAATGAGACTCAATGATCAACTATATTCAAGCCACCAACCTAAAGCATCTTTCTTGGCTCTGATTAGTTGTTTTCATTCAGGCCTGGTGGATTCTTGCAAATGCCATTAGGAGTGCTAGGAGGAGCCAGAAGAACCTGATTTTCAGGATATAGTGAAAGTTTCAGCAAATTATGACAAGTTACCTACTGCAGCTTTAAGATCATTACCTCTTAGCTCAGCAGCAACACTCCCAAATATCATGCAAAGCACTGTGGCTCTTTCCGGTACTGTCCTGTTAACAAAAAGGTAGAAAGATTTACATGATGGCCACATGTGTCTGAATGACAAAAAGCCATCACTTACATTAAACCATCAATCATGGTGCTTGTCACTACTCACTGAACTATCTAGTTGTTCTATTTATCTAGCAGCACCTGGCTCATGTTGTTATGGCTCAGTGTAATCCTCGTCTAGTTCTTTTAACCTCCTGTCTGTCTGTATGTCTGTCTGTCTGTTTGTCTCTTCTTCTCTCTGGCTGGTCTCAGAATAAGGAGGGGTCATATCTGGGCCCCTATCTTGTAGTAAGTAGTAGCTTCTATGGTCTGCTTGCTCAGCCAGCACTGATCACCACTGTATAATCTGTCTCCTTCAGTTACAGCTGCTATTTGTTTTCAGTCCTTTCAGATTAAAAATACAACAAATATAACAATGGTAAAACAAAGAAATGCTGTTGTGGTACAGAGCGCTCAAGTAACAAAATGCACTTGAGCTCATAAAGGAAGCCATATGCACAAATGTTAGCATTATTAAGAAGTAAACAGTGCATGTGAGCAGATAGCTTGTTTTTTCTGCTGTCTGAAACTGTCACTTTTCTAACAGTCTGTGTTACTTTACATCCCCAGTATGGATAAAAACGGCACAATGACAATTGACTGGAATGAGTGGCGGGATTACCACCTCCTGCATCCAGCAGACAACATTCCTGAGATCATCCTCTACTGGAAACACTCCACGGTACACACTCTTCCACTCGACTCCAAACCAAAATCTCATCTTTTCTACTAAAATGTGTATGTGGGGACAATGCATGAGACAGAGGAAGCTGAAATGTTCAACATGAGTGTTACATTAAATGATGTAAAATGTATTAATTCATAGGCACTTATAGATGCTAGTTTTAGGTGGTTAGAATGTATGTTGGATCATATTGTTTCTAGTCTTTTAGCTTGAGGGATTTGTATATCAAACTCCAAATTTTGAATGAGAGCTACTGGGATGTCTTGAAGTAACCGCAAAAAGCAGGAAGTAGCCAAGTTTAGCTCAGAAAGGAACAGATTCAGGTTGTTTTGTTTGTCACTTAATGGTACATTGAGTTGGTTTCGTGATATATCAGGATAAAGTGGTATGTTGTTATAACAAGAAAATGTTCTTATAAAAACACAATAATTTGGTATCTAGGAATAAGAAAGAAAAATGTCACAACATAAAAAAAATCTTCTTTTAGTGTAAAAAGGATCTTTTAAAAACAAGAAAAGTTTCTTGTTATAAAGATATATCATTCTGTTATTAGTCTTTTCATATGCCTTTTGCATTTGTGTTTTTATTTTATATATTTTAAAACCTTCAAAAGGACACAACTTCGGAAAGGATTTATTATACAGAATCATTGCACCTACCATCTTACCATCCAGTAACTTAGATCCCAAATGTGCAGAGAGACGCTACACGTTTTAAAAGTGCATGAGTTCTGGTGCATTTCAGTTTCAGCAGCTCAGTTTGAGTTCTGTGTGAAGAATGGGGAAAGGATTTTGCTGACCTGATAGTTTCCAGAGACTCATCAAATGGGCTGTAGCATTGTCACTCATGGCAAGTCTGCATTGTGTAACTGATTTTATGAGTAGAGAGGTAAATACAACGATAGCAGCCCCTTTGTTCTTGTAAAAGCATATGAGCATTCAGAGAAAGCCATTTCAGTAGTTTATAACTGTATGTGTAAGTAATTGAATTACTGGTAAATATTTAAATAGTACCAATATATATAATGACACTATATAATTTGATAAGCCCAGTGGTGATGAATGTCACCTGATTTTCCCGCACGAACCAGATGCTGTAAGTAAAGCCTCCTGGCAAACGAGTTTAATAACCAAGGATTTAGTATTCCTTTACTGCATTTATTCTGTAATATTAATCCAGTCCACATAGGGCTTAACAATACATCATGAGTTATAATATTTCTCTTTTTTTGCATCAGTAAGAAATCCGGGTAACTGTGGGGTCTTAAAAAGTCTTAAAATGTGTATTGATCATGCTGTAACTACAAAACCAAACTGACATGGAACCAATGCTGATATTTCTTTTTTATACCGTTGGTACGTTTATTATCTCAAATTGCATTCAGAATAGTCTGAAACCTGTTAAACCCTGAAGAAAGCCTGCAGAAATAGTCCCCACACAAAAATCCCTGCCACTCTCGGTATAGATAGCACTTCCTCTGTTTCACACCACATCTCCCTTACTTATGATTTGTGTTGTATCTCATTTGGTACCCACCCCCACCCCTCTGAAACCCGACCTCATCAGATCTTTGATGTTGGGGAGAGTTTGTTGGTTCCTGACGAGTTCACGGCAGAGGAGAAGAAAACAGGAATGTTGTGGCGACACCTTGTGGCCGGAGGAGGAGCTGGTGCTGTGTCTCGAACCTGCACAGCACCTCTGGACAGGCTCAAAGTACTCATGCAGGTAAAACTCAGCACTCAACAATGAAACAATGAATGAGGCAGCATTTTGGCAAAGAGTGATATTTTCATTCTAAAATGTGTAAAGTGAAATAGTGATCATGACTGGTCCCGGCTTCCTCAGGTTCACTCCTCCAAGAGCAACAGCATGCGTATTGCTGGGGGCTTTGCCCAGATGATCCGAGAGGGCGGTGTGAGGTCACTGTGGCGAGGCAATGGCATCAATGTCATCAAAATCGCCCCTGAGTCTGCTATTAAGTTCATGGCCTACGAACAGGTATACAACAATACAGCTCTGGTTCCAATAGCTGTTTATTTGTGTCACATTTTATGTTGTTGCATAACAAAATGACCTTTCTGTCAGATTAAACGATTAATCGGAAGCAACCAGGAGACGCTGGGCATTGGAGAGAGACTGGTGGCTGGCTCTCTGGCTGGAGTAATTGCTCAGAGCAGCATCTACCCCATGGAGGTGAGAGGCTAAGACAAAATGAAACAATTTTTCAAGCAAGACTTGCTTAAAAAATTTAAGTGTTCATTAAGTTTCTATTTATTATTTAAAGGTCCAGTGTGTTACATTTAGGAAGATCTATTTTGGCAGAAGTTGAATATAATATAATATCACCTGAAAATAATAATCGTTGTGTTTTTTGTTAGCTTAGAATGAGCCTTTTTTTATCTACATTGGCAGAGTCTGCCATGTTTCTACAATAGCCCACAACAGACAAACAAACACTGGCTCTAGATAGGGATTCGTTTTTTTCATGTTTCGCAGCCACCGTAGTTTCTGTTACACGCTTGGAAGGCTGAGCTGTGTTCACATGGTTGCAATCTGCAACTTCACCGTTAGATGCCACTAAATCCTACACGCTGGTCCTTTAAATGTACTGTAGTAACTCTTTTTGTGTCTTGTGACTGACTGCCCATTTTAACTTTTAGCCTTGAACCCATCATGTGAAACTGTACTGTGTGTTATCTGGAGGAAAACAGACCTTCACACGCAGACTCACAGACCTTCAGTTATGCACAAAGTGTGAGCAAGTCATTTACGTAAATGAGGTTCATAACACAACTTATTTTTTATGTGAAAGATAATGCACGGAATATGTATGCTAGTCTGTGTTTGTCCAATTATGAAAGATTTTCTACGACTCTTGGACAACAAAGTGGAGGTTTCTTTTGTTTGTCAGGAGGCCTGACATCACTTCCTGTCCTCTCAGGTTCTAAAGACACGGTTAGCCCTGAGGAAGACAGGCCAGTACTCGGGCATCTTGGATTGTGCCAAACATATCTTCCGGAAGGAAGGTGTGGCTGCTTTCTACAAGGGCTACATCCCCAACATGCTGGGCATCATCCCCTACGCTGGCATCGACCTGGCCGTCTATGAGGTGCGTGGTCGCTATCAAGGGGCAACTCTGTTGTTTATTGTTGTTTAGCTCGGTCTGACTCCTTTGCTCTCCTCTACTCTGTCAGACTCTGAAGAATTCCTGGCTGCAGCGCTTTGCCACAGACAGCGCTGATCCGGGAGTGTTTGTGCTCCTGGCTTGTTGCACCACTTCCAGCACATGTGGCCAGCTGTCCAGCTACCCACTCGCCCTGGTCAGGACTCGAATGCAGGCACAAGGTCAGTCGCTGCACAATCTCAGAACCCATTGGCTCAGCAACAGCCAATGTTTCAGGCCTTCTGGTATTCCAGGCCAAGACTTCCACTTCATTATTGACAGTCTGATTAGTAACTTGAGACACGAGAATGGAGTTAAGAGATGATGATATGACCGGATTGTTTACATTTCAGCTAACCTCTTTAAACAGCTATATGCATATGAATGCATTTGCATTCGTTAAAAAACATGCAGTAAACTGCAACCTGACCGGTTGGAGCAGGCTTACAACCACAGAGCAGTAATTCTAGTGATTTTCTATGCATAGTTCAGTGAACCTGGATAGTAAAATGAGCTCCTGCATCATTTTCCTAATTTTTCTGGTTACCGCGGTGACCTGGTTATAGCCATGGAAGGCCATGAGAACAGCAGCTTAGAAACAATGAAGGTGGTGATGGCAGCCACTTCCTAAATGATCTCTATAGAGTTCTGATATGAGACGAAAAAATTGGAGCATCTTTAATTGTTTGTGTGTTTAGACCTCTGGGAACCAAGAACAAGAGGGTAGCTTTGTGTGTAATGATCCGTGTCGTCGCCCTCTTCCTCAGCTACCCTGGAAGGAGGCCCTCAGATGAGCATGACGAGCCTGTTCAGACACATCATTAGGACCGAGGGGCCCATGGGACTCTACAGAGGCCTGGCGCCCAACTTCATGAAGGTCATTCCGTCTGTCAGCATCAGCTACGTGGTCTACGAGTACCTCAAGATCAAGCTGGGGGTCCAGTCAAAGTGAGGAGGGAGGCAGAGTGAGAAGATGAAGGTGCAACAGGTTTTTTGTTTTTGTTTTTGTTTCCAGCTGAAGACTAAAGTTAAAGCTTACATTCTACGTATTTAAATCAAATAATCAATCAATCAAATTAAATGAAGAGGAATGAAAACAGAGAGGCTGAAGAGATGAAGACTTAGAGGATCAGGAAGGCGTGATTTAAGACATTTCTGTAAGTTGCTCTTATTTAAATCTTTCTTTTGGCAAACCAGCTGTGCTTCAACCTAATCTTAGTTTAGGAGGACAAGTTTATATTGAAGTGGTTTACTGGTGGACCAGTAAAATGCACCTGCTGGTTTTGGGCACTGACATTGACGTGGCAGGAGCGGTTCTGCAGTCAATGAACACTCTTTGTCTCGAAGGGCTTTGCTAAGGCGTTTCACAGAGCATTTCCTATGTCGTCCTACTGGAAGACTTGAACACTATTAATAATCAAAAGTACAGTGACTGCAGAAAACCCATGTAGACGTAACCTCTGCAGGTATGTAATGTGCTCCTTTGTGTTGATCTAGAGGGTATCCACAGCTGTGTTCTATGTAACAAGGTGATCAGGAGCTTTTCTTTCCCACAGCAGACAGGTTCAACCATTGCATTATCTACACTCCGACACTCCCTCTGGCCTGAATGCAATCCACAGTTTTCATTAAATTGCCAAAAACTCATTAATGCTTCCAAAGGAATGAATCTTCCTCCAGCGCTACCCTTAATGTTTTGGTAAGGGCGTAGGAATAGCACACGTGTTATTATGTTGTTTGTTCAGTCCAGCACTCTTTTGTACTGTGGGGTGTAAGGAACATTGAGTTTTGAAGAGCAGGTGAAAGTGTTTTGATTTATGTTTGGCTGTGCTATTCCAGACATAATATTTGTTGAGTACAGTCTGAGCTGTCTTTAGTGCCCTTTGATGTCCTCAATGCAAATGTTTAGAGAGGTGAGGAGTCTTCCAATAGTGGAACATTGAATTTGAAAGTTTGTTTCCCAAGATTCACTTGAATATAGGGCCTTGCTGATAATATCGGTCAGCACTCGGTGTGCACAATCCACATCTAAAATCAATATCGGCCTGAAAAATCCCCCAGTAAACAACAAACGTGTCTCCTAGTCTATACTCACTAGGAGACATGTTTGTTGTTTACCTCTTGTTTTATTTTTGTGATAAAACCACTGCAAAAAAAACAAAAAACAGTAGGACATTATTAGAAAGATTGTAATGTCAGTGAACTGACTCAGTAACATAACACAATATGTCTAAAGTTTGTTTTGAGTTTTTTTTTTTATGAATTCAACTTTTCATTTGTACAAAGGGATGTGATGTTATGTCTTCTTTCAAAAGTTACACAGTCCTGCTTTCATTTCCGCAGATCCAGTAGACAATAGACTTACTGCACAGAATGATAATCTGCCATATAGCATTTAACCATTAACTGAGCACTGTTGGGCTAGTTACTCAAATAATGTAATTCATTACTCTTTAATAATAATTGACAATAATTAGTTGCCCTACTAGTTATATCACCTTTCTGCTACTCCCCACAAAACTGGTAATTGTGTCCTTTCTCCCCAAAATTCAGACTTACAACAATGAAAATCCAGTTTTATTTGTTAAATCAGTGTAATGTGAATATTTCCATATTCATATTCCAAGCTAGTTACAAAAATGAATCCAAAGATGTGATTGGATTGTAGGATTTTCTCAAGTATGGTAGCAACAAATAATTTTTGGGGGGGTAACTGTAATATTATTACTGAGCATTATTAGTAATTAGTTACTCACTACTAGTTACTGGGGAAAGTCATGTTATTAGTAGCAATGAGTTACTGCCCACAGTGTAACTGAGCGACAGCAGCAGAAAGAGGGCAGCAACAGCAAACCAACTGCTGGCTACCTTTGCAGGTGAGGCTGCTCGATGTGGAGGAGAGGATTATGACTCAAAGAGCAGCCTGCCTGCATGCCCACACTGTGGTTGCTGTGTTGCCCTACTAGTTATATCACCTGAGGGAAACTACAATGATTGGTCAAATTTGCAGAAACATTTCTGTGACTGGACAAAATCGCGAGATCAATCAGGATACCCTGGCCTATGTTGGAAAACATGTTTCTTTGGCACTACAGACCTCAAGAAATCATCATGATTTAAATAGTTTTTTGAGTAAAAATGTATATTCTGATGCAAAAATGATCATTCCCACTAATCATGAGTCATATCCCAACGCAATATTTGTCAAAATTATCGTTAGAATTTACAGGTTCAACTGCTGTTCAGTATTTTCCCAGATGTTGTCGGTAGCTACAGAATCTCTAGGGAATATTTAACCGGCTTATTGGCTATAGATGTTTGCCATTGTTGTACGATGTAAATAAACACTCCTTTAAGTCACATTGAAGGACATCCAGCAGAGGCAGCGCTCCCAACCCGACTGCTGCCCTGTGTCAAATGCTCACAGATTCCCATGAGTGCCTTGCGTGCCAAGCTTATGTAAATGTGCCGAAACACTTTAAGAGGCGGAGTCTGTAGAACATTGAATGCACTTTAAGGTACTCTGCTGTATGTTTTTTTTATTTATTACTTTATTTATTTATTTATTTTTACAAAACACAGATTGTTGACTGAATTTGTGATCTGTTGGTTGTGCTGAGGAGTCAGATGGATGTATTTTTGTATTTTGGTGAAAGAAGCGACTGATTAAGAAGTGACTCTTAAAAATTCAAAGCCTCAATAGACATGGAGCCCCGAAGTGTTTACTACCAAATAGTCATATGAACGCATTGTGTAAAATATACAAATAAACCAACAATTTGTGATATAATTGAAGAAAATTCCAACTCGACTCATTGTGAAATGTTTTGTCATCATTTATGATTGCATTTTATTTTATTATAGATATTTTTATTTCAAAATGCCCCTCTAAAAAGTTGGCTTTTATTTCATATAGTTTTCTGAATGACATTTTTCCAGTTTTATTGCCCAATAAGACTTTTAATGACCATTGACGACCTGTTGTCTAACCTTTCAGCCAATCACATGCCCTCTGCCTCTCTGAAGCTAGCAAGCTCAACAACTGTAGTCAAAGTTAGCCAGTTAGCGTTTGTTAACTGGAGCCACAGCAATTAGAGGTCATGGAGTGGCAAGGAGACATAACATATCAATATTTGCTTGGAAAAGCCCCCAAATGAAGAGATTTGAACCCAAACACATTCCACTATTGTGGCACATTAGTAAAGCACTAAATAGAAATATCTTAAGGTGGCATTAGAGATCAGTATATTGTTTTATTTTCAAAATACATGTCTTCATTGAACTAATTTCCATTTTTTAAATCGTTATTTTTAAAAATCATTAATAAAGAAAATGATAAAAAAATAATTGTTAAGTTGACAGCAAACTGGGACCCTGGTTGTTGCTGTAAATACACACAGACAGCTATTAAATCTCTTTAGCTTTTAGCCTTAGCTTAAAAATGCTTCCATGCTACCTGCCTAGTGAGTTAACCAGCCAGGCCGGCCGTGGGTTTGGGGTATTTATTCAGCATCAATGTAAAGGGTCAGCATTAGCATTGTTAGCTGGCTCCTGTTTGCCCAGAGAAACCACAGAAATAGTTTTGTTTTGTTTTTGCTCTCCGTGTCTCTCTCTCTGAAGAAAATCTTTAGAATCAAAATGTGTCAGAAGTAACCACAGTTACTTAGCTGCTACAGTTAACACTTGCTCCTCATTTTGATGCGGAGTAATAAACCAAGCTCACAACCCCATCTAGCTAGTTGGTAGCATGAGCAGCATTTAAAGGCTAAAAGCTGAAGAGGTCTAGTTACTGTGATTTTTTTTTTAAAGCAGCAGCCTCCGGTTGGTTGTTTAAAATGACTTTGGGGGACAGGTGCTAACTGGCTAAACTGTATAGCAGTTGTTGGGCAGATGGTTGGCTGAAGGTGAGAGAGGGCAGTGGCAACACCTCTGTCATAAATATTGACATTTTGAAATAAGTAATGGCTTTAATAAAAAAAAGTGTTTGGAAATCCTATCATTTAAAAAAACTGACTTTTGAAAAAGGTTATTTCACAATAAAAAATTCTATTATGGAATAAAAAAAAATCCCATAAAACTGCTATTATGTAAATAAGATGATGAAATAAGATTTCATAATAAGGTAAATAAAAAAATCTCATTATTATCATTGTTATTTTATACTTATTTATTTGCTACTGAACACTTTGGGGCCCCATACAAAGATTTCCCTGATGGAATCGTCTCCGCAGCAGCAGTTTGTTGTTTTGGTGATCAACAGTAAAAACCCTGCATTTCAGCTGCAAACACTGCTCAGGCAAAAGCACAGCCGACTATCATGAAGAATAAACACATTCTGGGCAGACATATACAATCTGAACTGGATCTCATTGTACTGTATCCATTGTGTGTTATGTAACAAAAGAAAGGATGTGTTCACTATTATAATCTGTGTATGTCTGATAGAACTGCAGTCTCTCGTGTTGGACTGTTTGCTTCAGGATGCCAGGCTGCCTTTGGTCAGCCGCCTTACTAAAGCACCACGTCTGCTTTTGAAACCACGCTGTGTCTTTGTAGCAGACGGAGAAGAGACGAAGGGCTCACATTTGTTGGCTGATCCTCATTCACATGCTTGGAAGCAAATGTCTCAGCCCGTCGCTCTTTCCTCCTCTTCCTCTCTGGCTCAACAAGTGTGTATCCGACCCCTTGCTCTGATATGCTATATGCATAAATTAGTGACAGAGAAAGATGTCACCATGTTTTCCATATTTTGTACAGTGCAGTAACGCTCCAATGTCTTAACAGTAGCCCTTACTGTATGTTGTTCTGACTAACAGGCAGTTAGGCGAATCACCAGTGGAACTTGAACTGTACAGGAAGTGCTAGACTATACAAACACAATGTATATTGGTAAATGTTAGTGTATTCAGTATATATATTTCTATTTTATTTTATTATGCTAGACATGCCTGAATGAATATGTGAGTTGTTGTACAGTAGTTTGTTGCATCCATTGAAAGAATGTTATGCTAAAAAATATATATGCTTGTATATCTCACCTGTTAAATAAACTAGTTCAGCAGTGTTTTGATCTGGGTTTATTTGGTATTTACTACTTTACCTCCACACCGCAGCACCCACCTCATGGGAGAAACCGTCGCTTTAACTGTACAGGCTTGTTCACAAAGGTTAAAAGACTGAGTGGGCAGAGAGCCAATACCCATAAGCAGTGTGACAGGCATGTGACAGACAGCAGTTACATTAAGGTACAGTGCAGTACAGCCAGACAGTCTGTGGAAGTGAAAGTGGGGCAGTTGTGCAAAAACAACTGACAGTGAGTTGTAGAAATGAAGTAATTGAAGAAGTAGTAATAGGACCAGACAGGTGGGAAATTCAAACACTTTGTGACATTCAAATTATACTTGTGTCAGAAGGGTAAAAGGATTTCTGTTGTCTTCGGCCCAACAGACAACAAATACTGATATTATAGCTTACAGGCAGGTGACAAAGGAAAGGGAAGAAGAAGAAACCTGAATGAATGATTGGAGAAACATGACAAATGCAGATGCTTTCATGCAGGAAAAGAGGGATCATTGAATAGTTTGATCAGGGTCCGAACTACAGGGGAGCCAGGGCTCCTGTTAATTAATCATGAGCTCCCCTGACAAGATTTGTGAAGTTTTGAGGGGTCTAAAATACTGACAATATAGTATAGTATATAGTAGCTATAAATATATAATGTATTGTCCAATACAATGCTCTTCAGTAAAGGAAAAAACAAAAAAAGAGGGGGTCCTATTCTATAGAGTCGGCCCTGCTGAACAGCAGCCCAGAACACTATAATATTTTGTATATATTTAGAGTGCATTCAATATCTGCCATCTTGGCCAGGTCACCATTGAAAAAGATTTTATCTAAACTGGTTTTTGTCTGGTTAAATAAATAAAAAAAAATAGCTGCTGAAGTTTCTCCTACACGCTTACAAGACTGAGCTATATTGAGTTGGTTGCAGTCTGCAACTTCACCACTAGATGCCACTGAATCCTACACACTGGACCTTTAAATTTTGTCTTAACCAAATTACATAAAAGATGGACTGGTCAGTCTCCTGCCACTGTACAAAAATGAAGCCAATATGATAATGATATCCCAGGTTCCGCTGCTGTCTTTCACAACTTGGAGCCAGAGTCTGAGGAGTAGTGATGGGGTTGGCGCTGCGGTATCGGAGTCCTGCCCATACGCCTGGCTGACTCTATCACGAGCAGCACTCCGCTTTCAATCATGATGTGAAACTCCTTTGTATAGCTTCAAATAACTCATTAGAACCATCAATGGTTTACAATAAAATTAGCATGATAAGAACTACCTAAAATGACAGAAACCATCTTTGGAAAAAAAATGATTTGCCCATGTCCCATCTGCTAACATAGAGTTGGTGGGCTTTATGACCTATACTGCAGTCCGCCACCAGGGGGCGATAGAGATGTTTTGGCTTCACTTTTGGAGGGCTGTAACGTCATCTATCTTTTACTACAGAAACATTGCACATATACAGCTATACAGTTGTATTGCTTACCATATTCTATATTACTGTATATACTTTATATATTTTATATGTAATGTTATTGTATTTTATCCTTTCTTTACTCTTTGCACCACATTCTCCTGTACTGCTGTGCCAATTTGAATGTCAATCGATCGATCTATCAATAAAGGAACATCTTTATGTCGATTCTACCAACAATAAATACTCGGGGGCAATTTGGAGACGGTCCCTGGGCAGATTAGCTCAGTGGCTTAAAACTGCTGGGAACCACAGAAGCAGAACCAGGCTTGTTGTAAAGCGCAGCGGAAGTGTGTGGATACAGCGTGTGTGAATATAATGATAGCAGACTTTGTCCATCCTCTGCTTTTAAAACCAGCTACAGTCAGCTGACGGCTGCTGCTGAGTCAACACAGCCTCTACATGTTGCTGACTGAGAGGAAACGGTGGCTGTTCAGGGACTTCTTTCAGACATGTTTTGCTTCTGCAATCCTGAAACAGCATAAAGACGCCTGTCATCCTGCTGCAGCACTGTATCCTCTTCTATTTGCCTTTCTCACCACAGGATCCTTGTTTGGATCCGAGGGCTGCAGTCACGAGTTGCTCATGACACACAGTCATTTCCTGCAGACCAGCACACTCCTGCACCTCCTGTAGCCTGCTGGGAAAAGGAGGCTGGATGTGTGTGCATGTGTGAACCCCTCTTCCTGCACAGTCTGCTTTGTTCCCCACACACAAAATGCTTTCCTTGGAGCGAGTGGAGCGGAGCTTGGAGAGCGCAGGGCAGTCTCACGTCCTGCAGTTCTGGTCGGAGCTGAGTGAGGAGGACAGGGAGGGTTTCCTCCAGGAGCTGTCTCAGCTGGATCTGGACGGGCTGAAGGAGCACTGCGAGGGGGCTACGAGGGCTGCAGCCTCCCCGCCCGCCAGCCTGGATCAAAACATAGAACCGGTCCCTCCGGAGTTCATCGGCAGTGTGAGGAGAAGTGACAAAAGGTCTCTGTCAGAGTGGGAGAACGAAGGTGAGTGAGCAGTTTTTAAAGGGATTACGGTAAATCTGCAAGTACTTAGAAAAGTGGGTAAATAAAGTACTTACATTATACTCTTCATCAGTTACTGCACTGTTTAAAGGGATAGAAAGTAACAGTACATTTAAGTACGTGTACTTAATTTTTTGTTTACTTTATATTTCTCCTACACTGCATTTCAGAGGGAAATATTGCGCTTTTTACTTCACCACTACTGCTAGATGGAGATTTTACATAAAAGTACATTTTAAACTCAATGCTTTGCTAAGAAATTAAACCACAGGTTCCAAATCTCCAAAAGGCGGTGTCTGACTGGGGCCCCTTCTCATGTTTCAGTTGTTTCAACAGAAACAGAAACATTTCTTCTCAGATGGTTTCATTTAAAGGACCAGTATGTACGATTTAGCGGCATCTAGTGGTGCGGTTGCAGATTGAATGAAATCCCTTTTCATAACTTCAAATAACTAATTAAAACCCAAAAAAAAAAAACACTTGTACAAACATCAGTGTGATAGAAACTACCTAAAATGACAGAAATCAGTTTTTGACCTATACTGCAGTATAGGTCATAAAGTACACGTCAAATACATTTTTTGGAAACTTTTTCACCAGGCGGCTTTTGGAGAGTTGTCATTTGGTCTATCTTTTATATAGTGGTGACTGAAACTGCTTGACTTAAGCAGGTGCGAAGGAGAAACTACGGTGGCCACAAAACTCGCAAAGAATGTGAAAGGCTCTATCTAGAGCCAGTGTTTGGTTTGTCCATTCTGGGCTACTGTGGAAACATGGTGGACTCCATAGAAGAGGACCCGCTTCCTCTATAGATAAAAACGGATCATTCTAAAGCCCTATTCGCAAGGGACTAGTATTACCTGGGGACCTCGTGATTTAGTAATTACCCCACCATGTCTGTGTTTCATGCGGAGCATTCGCACGGGATAAGCGAAGTCTGTGTTTTAACTCGAATTTACTATAAATAACTAATTATTTCCTTGACGCTGCTGGCCAGCATGTAGATCCATCATGTCATCTTCCGGATTTGTCCTCTTCTGATGGATTTTGAGGCTTGCTCTTTCTGCGAATGGGGATCTCCATGCTGTGTCCCTAGATGAGCCCCCTGAATTTGCACCAAAATGCGTGTCAACAGACTTTAATTTATAATGCCAAACGCAGCCTCCATAATTCTCGACCAGGAAAAAGGCAGAAAAAAGGCATGGAAAACACACAAAAAAAAAAAAACGACGCCAAATCACAGAGATACTGATTCGCATGGGACTAATATTATCACATCACCTCTGTGTTTGGGGAAATATGGTAGGTAGTTTGCGGTGGAATTTTTACTTTAC
>NW_023339774.1:1302441-1306797 GCF_004916995.1 Morone saxatilis | reverse complement strand
ACAGACAGAGGGAGAGTGACACCCTGACTGCACTATATCTTTACATAGAGAATAGTTGTTAGCTGCTATATTCATGTAATAAAAGTCATATATAACCCTTAAAATAAATGTTAAGTGGTACAAACACGGCTGTTTTTGGCTTTGTGATTAAGAGGATAATTAAAGTCACAGAGGTCATGGAGATTAAATATAAATGTAACATGTTAAACCTGTAGTCTGTACTACTGTAACTCTTCAGGTACATAATGACCAGCGAGTTCACTCTGGCTCCCACTGAGAAGTTCTTCAAGGAAAACAACTACTTTGGTCTGGAGCCGTCAAACATTGTTATGTTTGAGCAGAGGATGATCCCAGCAGTGACCTTTGATGGAAAGGTCATTCTGCAGGGTAAAGGGAAGATCGCCATGGCCCCAGGTAGGTGCACAGCAGCTCCTGCAGAAGATCCAGAGACAGTTATCTCTGAAATCACTTCACTTTCACCTGCCACTGATAGCTTGAGGCAATGAGCCATGTTTCAAACTCTCTCCACCCACTGTCAGATGGGAACGGTGGTCTGTACAAGGCGCTGGTGGACAACAAGGTGCTGGAGGACATGAAGAAGAGGGGAGTGGAGTACCTGCATGTGTACTGTGTGGACAATATCCTGGTCAAGATGGCCGACCCTGTGTTCATTGGGTTCTGTGTGAGCAAAGGGGCTGACTGTGGAGCCAAGGTAGAGTAACATGTAACATCACACAGTAGTTGAACGGGAAGGTTGATCTCTCATGTCTGAGCATTAAAGCTGCAGTAGGTAACTTATAAAAATAACTTTTGACATATTTGCGAAAATTGGTGAAAAAAATCAGGTTCCTCTGGCAAATATGACAAAAAATTATTTTTATAAAGAAACAAACCTACTACAATTTTAAATAAGAGCTGGAGCCGGGTGGCGTCATTTTAACAGTTCTGTTTGTGTACAGAACAAAACTAAATGTGGCGTGTTAATTAGTGAGTTTTAAAGTTGCTGGCAGAGGTCCATTTAAACTTTGGCAAATTAAAGGAAAAATCTGCATAAAATGTCTTAGTAAGGTGTTATACAGTATACGCACAGTATGCCAAAACACACCTTTACGTCCCATATTTTTTAACAATAATCTCACAAGGGAAGAATTAGATTCAATAAAAAGTTTCCATCTGCTCTGTCACGTGTCAGGTGGTGGAGAAGGCCTGCCCTGCGGAGCCAGTGGGCGTGGTTTGCAGGGTGCAAGGAGTCGCACAGGTGGTGGAGTACAGCGAGATCCAACCAGAGACGGCTGAGCTCCGGGGACCTGGAGGGGAGCTGGTGTACAGCGCGGGGAACATCTGCAATCACTTCTTTACCAGGGCTTTCCTGCACGATGTAGCAGAGTAAGAGCCTGTACTGTCACATACATTATGTGTTGCTAGGATCCCTCTGACGGACTGACCAGGCAAATTTCAACAGCACACGCCCATATCTGGATGTTAAACCTGCATTAACTGATCCGTTGGCCACTTGGAGCTGTAAACACAACATTGACATATTATCACCTTAAAGCTGATATGGTAAACATGTTTGCAGTCAGTTGCTTATTTATAAATTTAGCAGATCCAAAGAACATAAGAATTCTTTAGGAGGTTTCCAGCCAATATTCACTCTCTGTTTTGGTCTCTACCTCCTCCTGAAAACAGTATTTGGCTCTTAAGCCGTACATTTTTCAAATACTCACTAGAGCACAAAATATGGATTAATCCCCATCTGAAAATAATCCCTTACAAATGCACTATTTCCTTCCGTTTGCTAAAAACTACAGTGACCAGCCATTTTATGAAATTGTTTAGCTACTTTGGTAAATAAAAGTGTGACTAATTTTCATCTTGAGTAGAAACCAGTATAAAGGGATAGGCTCATACATTGTTGGTTTCGGTTTTTCATGGGATTTGTGGACAAATACAAAAAAAATTCATTACTAGCAATATACTTTTTAAAAACGCAACTGTCCCAGCTTTTATTTTGAAAGTTTAAACGGAACAGTTGCACTTAAGGGATTCAGACTGCCATGAGTTAGAGTGGCCAGCTTTTATCATTTTGAGCAAAAAAAGCCCTGTTGCCAGGGAGACTGGGGCTTGAGTCCCATGTGAAAACAGAATTTTTAAACTTAGTTGACGTATTATTTTAAGTTTGTGTTTTTTCAGTCTTCAGTGGCAGTTTGGTTAGGTTTAAGCAATCAATCTTTAGTTTAGTTGAAGATCGTGGTGTAGATGCAAATAACATTTGCAACAATAGCATCTGCCTTTAATTAATCTCCAACTATTTTGATAATTGAATAATTGCTTTGAGTCATTTTTTAAGAAAAACCGTCCAAATTCTGTGCTTTCAGCTTCTCCAATGTGAATATGTTCAGCTTTCTTTTGTCCTCTATGACAGTAAACTGAATGTCTTTGGGTTGTGGACAAAACAATATATATATATATAGGAATATCTTATGGACCAAACAACTAATTGATGAAGTCAGAAAATGATCAATAGATTCATCGATACTAAATATAATCAATCAAATAGACTCGTGAGACCTTTCATACAGAGGTTTGTAATAACCTACAGTGTAAAACCGAAATAATTTTTGCCTAATGATAGCATTCTTAGTCTGTATGTCTGTCCAAGACATTGGTCCAGAGTGAAACTACTGACCCGACTGTCATACAGGTTTTTTTTATATAGATCCCCAGCAGATGATTCTTAAAAGATTTCCTGATCTACCCAGTAGCACCACCATCGGGCCAAAGTTTGTACTTTATAAACACTTCCCTAATAAATTGCCTCAAAAACTACAAAAGTGAATGTCCAGATTTCTGTGGTAATTTGTATTTGGATACACCCTATATGTAACCTTCCTGCATGTTGTTAGGTCCTGTAAAAAATGCTTTTGATTTCCTAATATTTTTTCTTCCGACAGGAAATTCGAAGCCCAACTAAAACAGCATGTTGCCATCAAGAAAGTGCCCTTTGTGGACACATGTGGCAATCCCGTCAAACCTACCAAACCCAACGGCATAAAGATGGAGAAGTTTGTTTTTGATGTATTTCCATTCTCAAGGTATTGTTGGTTATTATGTGTCTTCAGCTATTGACTCCTGTTGTTTTACTCTACCTAAACTACATAAGTATTAACACAGTGTCTCTACAGCTAATTGAAACAGTTGTCTTTGGCAGGAGCTTCGTTGTGTTTGAGGTTGTAAGGGGGGATGAGTTTTCCCCCCTGAAAAATGCAGATGGAGCAGCCACAGACAGCCCCACCACAGCCAGGAACTCTCTGTTGGCCCAGCACTGCCGCTGGGCCACGGCTGCAGGGGCCACACTGTTGGATGAACATGGGAATGCCCTTCCTCCTACAACCAGGTTGGAAGAAAATGTTCCTATATACACCCTGCAGCAACAGATACAGTCAGAACTTGGAACTGTAAATGGGAACAGAAAATACAGCTTTTTTACTTTTCTTAGCAGGAATAGCACAGGTGGAACCAGTAACTTTAATGGAACATGTCCATTATTAGAACAGATTCGAAAAGATTATAAGATGTCTAATGGGTTTTATTGCACAAAATCATATTTCATTTAGTGCTGTCAGTTAAACGCGTTATTAACGGCGTTAGCGCAAACCCATTTTAACGGCGTCAATTTTTTTTGTCGCACGATTAACGCGATAAGTGTTGTGTGACATCAATCGCGATAATGTTGTTAAGTGCCTAGCACACTTGTAGTTTTTTTTCAAACATCGCGCGTCAAACAACTAGAACTTGGAGAAAAACACACAACCACACCGATCCTTAGCTTAACCGGTATATCTAATCAAACCAGGCACAGCCTCCACCACTTTTTAGAGCCGTAGTAGACGATAACCCTTTTGAGTGGAACGCGAGCGCAATGAGACGCCGAAGGGAATGGCCAATAATGTATTCCTGAATGGAAAGTATTAAGTTTAAAAAAGTGCCAAAATGGGTTCCATGACCAAAGACCCAAAGTGATCTGTGTGTTTTGTCGTTGTGAACTGAGCTATCATCGCAGCACGTCCAGTCTAAATACCACTTGATGGCCAAGCACACAGCTGATGCGAATTCTCCGCCCCCTCGTCAAAGCCAGGCATTTTGTAAGATAAGATAAGATAAGATAAGATAAGATATTCCTTTATTTGTCCCACAATGGGAAATTCCGATGTTCCAGCAGCAAAGTGGATAGAGGAAAAAAAAACCGTATACAAACAGTAACTATACGTTCAGACCAAAAGCGCCAAAGCCGCCCTGTCCGCCCCGCTAAAGTCGCTTTTGCCGCCTTTGTCGCCCTTTCGTTCTTGCTTCTCA
>NW_023339774.1:1300334-1302416 GCF_004916995.1 Morone saxatilis | reverse complement strand
AGCTGCCCTCATCTCTTGGCTTGCTCAATTTAAAGGGCTGCCACGGTCACTCTGAGTAAAAGCCGCGCGTGCACACCTGCTGTAGCAACGCAGCTACACTCATTTTACCGGGATCGACCCATGGGATGGACAGAGAGATCGTTGGCTTTGGTGCTGCCCTGCTCTTACCTCGCGAAAGGACGCCGCGCCAGTCAGTACATACCGCTTCTCCGCTTACGGCAGCTATTAATATCTCCAGCACCAAACATATGTACAATAATAATTCTTTTTTTAAATAAAATAAAAAGTTGAGCTATTTTCCATTATTGATCAATTAATTATAGTTATAAATGAGGTATCACTGACACATTTTGGTAATAATCATTGAACACAAAATTTTCTATATGTGCCTCATTTCCAAAGATAATAATATGAAGGGGCAGCATTAGAGACGTGGCTAGGCGTTGTAAACATTAAAGGCTTAACCAAGTAGGGTCCGAGGGCATGCTTCCCTGTATATGCACTATTTTTCAAGCCAGTGGAGATAAAAGAATGCCTAAAAATCTACACATCATTTGGGAAAAATGTTCAATAATACTTTTGTTAAACTGTAGGAGTAGGTATGTGTTTGGATAGAACTTAAATTACATTTCCAAAAGAGCGTGATTAAAGACTTGTTCATTTCCTCCATGTATTCCACCTCCTGATCTAATTCCTTACTTTCAGTTTATCACATAAAAATTGTACACACTTTGCCTTTAACTTCAAGAGTCAAAAAAGCAGATCTCACTGTAAAATAACTTTTTATATATGTGTAGGATTCCCCATTAAATTTCCAATTCTGTAGGAGGTGTAGTGTAAAAATAAAAATATACAACGAATACAATATATGTGGTAGCCTTGCACTGTGGTAGCATTGACATTTAACAGTGGTTATTGTGTTCTGTAATGATTCTTCCTGCTCACACTGGCCCTGAAGAGATCCTTCCTAATGAGACAACACTGTGAGACATCCACAGTCTTTGTTCTGTGCGAATCTTTCTTTTCAGTCATCAGTCTTTTAAGTTGGTTTATGTTCACAACACTATTAACTAGCAGTTGGGGCTCTTAACACAAAAATCAATTAGTGTTTTTGAGATTCGATACAATATCACAAAACAAAATATTGCAATATGATATTTTCTTGTGCCCCTACTTTTTTGTATGAAATTCCCTCTATGGAGAGGAGAGATGATCATAGCTATCAATAACTCTTTCAATTTGCATATGGACTACTGAGTGTTGTATTAACATAGAGTGGAAAAATAAAAGTGTGTGTTTTTCCCCCAGTGTATCAGCAGGGAACAATCCTCCAGCACAATGTGAGATTTCACCACTGGTCTCCTACTTTGGAGAGGTAAGGACTTGAATGTGCCCATAGATCCATATAAAACATTAAGGAGAAAAGTTTCACTAGAGATGGATAAACCAATTGTTGGATTACAGCGATAAACTGGTGAAACTTGTAGAGCAGTTACATGTTATCTTTGCATAAATAATCAGTTTTCTCAGCTTGCATTTAAAAGTATTTTTGCACAATCAATACATTGCTGTCATTTTAAATGTTTTATCTTGAGAATGAGCACTTCCTAACTGACCCTTCCTAAGTCCCGCCCCTTTTTGCTGGGTGCTCCAATGACAGTTGAGCAAGCCTCGGTCAGAGCCTAGTCAACGTCCTCCTTTCCTGTACTTTGATATGCTATGTGCTAGGCTAATCTATGTTGAAAAGACGACTACATTTTGAAGATGATTAAAAGATAAAAGTGACATAGCCAGATAATTCACTAGCATGTTGCTAACATTTGCTAATTTAAGATGTGATGACTAAAGAATCTCCATTGATAAGGAAGTCAGGTGTTCTGTTTCAGTGGCAAATGCTTTAACATTGAGAACGGTCATACACAGATTAAAACACTAGACAGCTAACTACATGGCTAACAATAGATGTAGATTAGCTAGCTAGTTAGCTAGTGTTTTTGCTAACATTAGCTAGCTAGCTTAAGATGTGACTTGTTGCTTTTATCTTTTAACCATCTTTAAAATGTGGTTGTCTTTTCAACATAG
>NW_023339774.1:1299626-1300304 GCF_004916995.1 Morone saxatilis | reverse complement strand
ATCTAAGTACAGGAAAGGAGGAACTTTACAGAGGTTTCTGAAGTGGCGGTGCAAGGTCATTAGCCTGGATACAGTGCTGTCATTTAACCTCAATCTCGCCTCCTCTGCCAGGGACTGGAGCCGCTACTGAAGGGGAGGACACTGCCAACTCCCTTCATTCTGGATGAAAAAAGGGCCAAAGAGCTGCAGGCTCAGTAACATTTCTCTCATTAATAGAAGATTGTGTTATTCCAGTACAACGGACGGGCTACGAGAATGAAGACAGCAGCCCTGGATGGATGTGATTGGGTAGTTTCAGCCCACGAATGCACGATTGTTAAAATGAATGTTGTACGTGAAGATAATCATTTCAAACTGCCATTTCTCTCATGCATCTTATGTAATATGTGTCTTTGTTGAGGAAGAGCTACAAATCATGTGATGTGATCTCTTGAAAACTAATGAGGCAAATAAGGGATTAGCTATGACTTTGGGTAATTTATATAAAAACAAAATATTATCAAAATACCTCACTGTTTCCTCTCTTATTCTTTTTTAATTCAATTACTACTTCCTCTTTAACTTTCATGGTCCAAGAGTTAATTCACAACTGCTTCAGGATAAGTATGAGGGAGGTGCAGTTAAGTGGGTGAGGAAGAAGTCCTTGAACCAGCCGATCTGCTTATATATATATATATA
>NW_023339774.1:1286201-1299526 GCF_004916995.1 Morone saxatilis | reverse complement strand
TAGAGAGAGAGGAGAGAGAGAGAGAGATAGAGAGATAGAGAGAGAGATAGAGAGATAGATATATATATAGATATCTATATATATATATATATATATATATCTATCTATCTATAGATATATAGATATATATATAGATAGATATAAAAGACAGAATAACAAGATGAGTCCTAGTGTTTTTATACCAAGCATAATTTAAAACTATGGTATTCTGAAAATCACATGGTTTAGTATAATTAATTATGAATAATTTCGGTGATATGTGTGCTAAATTTGGCTGAATTATAAAAGCCAGAAACCTACAGACCTACACACAATCAAAAATCATCTTCTTCATTAGAAATACAATGAAAGTAAAAAAAAAGAGTGTAATGACATTTTCACCTCATCAGCATCAGTTAAATTCCAGTTTGAACATCCTGGCATTCTTCCAATACATCCATGATTATTATAGATAAACTGAATAAGATGTGTACTTTATCTACAACTGTCACTCCTTCACTCTGCCATGTTTAAGTGAAATGAAACCTTGTGAATGACATTCTTCCTAGGGAAACTATGTCACTTTTGCTATTTATGTGTACTGGGCACATCCACAACTGCATTTTAGATATATAGAAGGAGCAGATATATGCAATATAATTCTTGCTAGGAAAAACTCAAATTTCAGATATCTACAATCCAACTGTTATAACTTTAAATAAAGCTTTTTATGTTAAATCAGTGTCATATCTACAATGCAGTTGCATTGTTTCTAGTCATAATTGTAGTTGTAGATATCTGAAATGGCATTTTTACTAGTCACAATGTATTTTTGGATATTTAGAATTATAATATGTATACGACATATTTGATTTTCGTAACAAGTTAGTTAGTTATTAACAATAATTTTATCACAGATATCCAGAATGTTCATTCTAGATATCAAAAATGCAATTGTGGATATATGAGATAGGACATTGAAAGCCCAATACACATAATTGGAAAAAGTTAGGTAATTTTTTCCTAGGAAGAATGAAATTGTGGACTGTTTCCAGTCTTTTTTGACTGGAGTAGGTAGGTAGTTTCCAGTCACTCCCAATTTATGCAATTCCGACACTGTTTAATACACTATGCAAAAATAACACATTTATACCACATGCAAAAACTGCATGGCTTTCTGTAGGCATGTCTGCCAAGGGTAGACTTGTGGGTACCCATAGAACCCATTTTCATTCCGATATCTTGAGGTTGAGGGTCAAGGGTCAGTTTTTCTATACCCAATTTTGGTGTGTCATTGAGCCCTCTTACCATGTTAGCACAATGTGGCTGGTACCAACTGATGCTTTAGGTAATCTAGTTTCATATACCAGTATCTATCTTCCCTATAGTTTTAACAGCCCACTACAGCCTCTGAAAGACTTTGTGATACTAAGTCAAAATATTGAGAACGGTTCTTATTATTTTGAGATGTTAAGTCAATATTTTGAGAGTTTCTCATGTTAATGACTTGCGGAACCTTTTGTTTCCCGTCACATTGGCAGAAATGGACTTCCATACTACAGTATGCTCATCTCATCTCGGGATGTTCCTCGCGCTTTTATTGTCCCTGCCGGCCGCCCTATCCTCGATTGTCTCGTGACAGACGCTGGCCAATCACATCGGAGACTGTGCGGGGGACGACAACAAAATATAGTCCATTAAAACGGAGCGGACGGTTTGTATTGCGTTATTACCGTGGTATTTTATTCAGCATACTCACTGACTCCTATAAAAATACGCTTAAATGAAATATTATTTTTTTCGACTTATATTTAATTCAATGTTCGGCTCAGTCGCGCGAAACAAACAACGCGAGCGCCGCGGGCGAGCGCAGACGGTCGCACTGGAACCGTTAATTCTCTGACGACATTAACGGTAGCTTGCTCTCTGACAGGACGTCAACATCAGTGGCTTGTTTTTGGATATCATTTATCGTTAGCTAGTAGCTAACAGCGCACACTGACTGCCTGTGCTGTCAGCGGCTGCCCTGTCAGTGAACATCCAGCTCTATCTGAAGGCTGCGATGGATGCTCTAACATGCTAGGACCATGTTCAAAAATGTTTTCGGCTCAGGGTTTCTGGTCAGAACAGCTCATGTGATTCTGACATGGGTCATAACGTTGATACTCTTCCTACATGATACAGGTAAGGAATTATGTGTAGCTATGGAAGCCCATTTCCGCCAGTGTGATAAAAAAAAAAGAACAAACAACAAAAACGATTCTGTATCTCAAAATAATGACTGGGATACTAACGTTAAGTCATTTTTTCCTGAGAAATGAAGTCACTATTTTGAGATACTAAGTCAAAATATTGAGAAAGGTTCTCATTATAATGACTTATAGCTGTAGGCTTAAAGTAATACATCAAATGTGGAATGGAGAAGATAATTCTTGATGTATAATGGCAATAACCATATATATACTGTTAGCTGTGGAAGAAAGCTGTTATTCTAGACTTGCATTTAGACTATGATGTGTTTAACCTTGTCTGGGCAGGAGCTAGCAGTTAGGGTCAGAAGGTTCTAGGTTATTGAGTTAAAACGTATCTATGTTAAAGCATGTGTGCTGTGTGTTTGGGTTGAAGAGCTGAGGAAGCAGGAGGAGACAGGCCAGCTCGTCCAGCCTGTGCTCTTCGTCCTGCTGGTGCTGGTGTCGGTGCTGCTCTATTTCGCTGTCTCTCTAATGGACCCTGGCTTCATCTTGTCTGATGACAGCGATTTACAGGTGATTCATAACTTGTGTATATTTTTATCCATTAGCATATGACAGATCTTTGTCAGAATGGTTGGTAAAGAAGCAGCACTAATGGTTTAACGGGGACTGGGGGCCTATATTATCACATGTGGAAAGGCAGTTAAGTAGATGTTGTGGAGTATTTAGATCTTTTACTGAAGTTAAAGTAGCAGTTAATGTATACTCTGTTACAAGAATAAGTCCTGAATTCAAAATATTACTCAAGTAAAACTGTTTAGGTATTATCAAGAAAATGTACTTTAAGTACAAAAGTAAAAGTACTCTCTATGTGGCTTAAATAGATTCAGTTGTTTTTACATTATTATATATATTATGTTATAGATTATTATTATTGATGCAGTAACATGGAGATCATTTTATTCATTTGTATACTGTTGGGTGGTTTATTTTACTATATAACAATGCATTGAATTTTTTTTTAAATCTGTAACTACAGGTACCTAATGAATGTAGAGGAGTAAAACATAGAATGTTTCTCTCTGAAATGTAGTGGAGTGGAAGTATAAAGTAGGTAAAATGAAAGTACAAGTAACTCAGAATTGTACTTGAGTATAGTGCTTGAGTAAATGTACTCTCCACCACTGGTTGCTGGTTGAAAAACATGTGGCACAGTGTGTAAGTTGGTGCAAAAATGATATGAATCTCTGCAATCATTTTCTCAACCAAACACAAAATATGGTCTGATTTGTTGTGTTTAGCTATTTCCTTCATTATTTTAGGAGACTGGCTCCTTGACCTGAGGAACATTTATTGATCTCAGCTAACAGTATCTGTCACTGCTTCCTCCTGGCATTGCAGGTGTATTGTGTTGCAGCTCAGGTGATGCATGAATTTGATGCATCCCTGTTTTGCAGTCAGTGTGTCAGGGAAGGCACTTAAAGGTCCAGAGTGTAATGTTAAGGAGGCTCTCCTGCCAGAAATGGAATATAATATTTATAGGCAGGGGTGGCAAAAGTACACACATTCTTTACTCAACGGTAAGTACAGACACTTGTGTAAAAAAAGAAGTAGTGATTCAACTACTTTACTCAAGTGAAAGTGAAAAAGTACAGGCTCTGAAATGTACTCAAAGTACTCTCTTGGTTTCTCTGAAGGACATTTCTACCAGCTAACTGAAACTTCAAACAGGCGTCAAGCATCCCTCATCTTGTTACGTCTGTCATGTGGGTTATGCAACAGTCTTAATAATGGGAAGGCGTGCAGTGATGGGGTTCCCCTCAAATGCAGTCAAAATAAAGTAACAAGCCTGTTTTAAAAATGTAAGGAGTACAGTTTAGATATCTGTGTGTAAACATAGGGGGAAAAGTACTTCTGTACAGTAAATATGTATTTGTACCCAGTTCCCACCTCTGTTCATAGCTGTGTTTTCATTAGTGTACAATGACCTGACAATAAGAATCGTTAGTGTTTTTGTTACCTTAGAATGAGATGTTCAGTTTCAAGGCCACCGTAGTTTCTCTGTCATGCTTGGAACAGCAGGGTGAGGCGAGGGGGTTGTAAATATGCAAATACACCACTTGATGTCACTAAATCCTCCACGCGGGACCTTTAAGGGTTCTGAGGATAATCTAACATTAAGTGGTGTATGTTGGTTCATATATCTCACAGTATCTTGGAGCATGCAGTGTGCAGTAATGTTTGGCTACTTTGTTATTCAAAGATTTAGCTATTACCATAGCATATAGCAGCTCTGATAAAGAGCTGGTGTATGTATGTATCTAAATTAGATTGTGGAGTGCTACTTCGTGTTTGTGGGAATGTAAGCACGCACACAACAGGTCATGATAAAAAGCTGAAAACGGGCAGTGGCTTCCCTCTCTGATCAGTTTATCTCCTGTGTTGTGCCAGTTCACACTGGGAGTGACCGAGGAGCAGCAGGACATGATCCCACCCACCACCAAGTCCCTTCGACAGCGCCGCTGTGGCCACTGCCTGCTGCAGGTAAGCTGCCCACCATGTCAGCACGCCGCTGTGCACTATTTCGGGACGAAAGTACTTCCACATGGGTTGACACAGTTAGATAAAAGATGGCGTGATTTATGAAGCAACAGTGTGAACTCTGTTGGCATAGTTATCCCTGTGTGTGTTGTTGTAGGTTATTTTGTTATTTTTATTTTTAAAAACATTTTTGTGGTAGATTTCTGTACTTGATTTCATACTTTCAACATGCTGTGGTTGAGTGTGAAAGTTCACTCTTGACCTAGGAAACAGGATTCCTACTCAGTATGCTAAAGTATGGACTTTGACAATTCTTCCAGGTCTGGATGAGTATGGAAAAAAGAAAAGAGTCTATCTTATTGCGCCTATTTTGTTTTCTAATTTCTAAAATTTTGAGTTTCTAAAAATACACAAAGAAGAAGGACCGGGACAGTTCTCCAATTTGACTGTCAAAAGTCAAATAATAATATTGCCAGGCGGATATTGGGAGCAAGCTTCATGGACACAGTCAATAAACAAGGCCGAACAGACACCTTAATGGCATACATACTCAGAATATAACAGTTGGGTTCTAAAATCATGTACTTAAATAACAAACCTCTAGCAATTTGTACTTGGATGTGAAATATAGTGTGAAAAGTCTGGAATCTTGAAGGGGAAATGTGTAGGAACCCTGGAAACAGCTGGACTAAAAAACGTACTAGCCTTTTCTGAGGCTTTCAATCCCGATAATATACAGAAAATATATATAGAGGACCATCTGAAGAACATTAGATATAGCAGAAGACCTTGAGTTAAGATTTCTTCTTAGCCTGCGCGATTGATTGATTGATTGATTGATCGATTGATTGATTGATTGATGGAGCGTCTGTGGACACAGTGTTTGTAGTTTGTCATCTCTCTGTGGCAGCTCTGAGGCTGAAATGTGACACTTCTCGGGTACTTCCCTCAGTGGTATAGAATAACAGATGGGTTGCTAAGCAGCACAGCTCTATGTTACACACCTGTAGCACCTCAAGTGAACACTGAACATCATATGATACGGGAGCAGTCAGTGCTCTGTGCACAGCAGCATACAGGGCTGGATGTCTGTAACATCCAACTCCAGTTGAACCCTACTATGAAAAGTTCAAACACGAGATTGGAAGCTGGTATCACTAGCTGTAGATGGAATGCTTGGTGACGCTGTGTAAGATTTATTTTCAGTTTACGCACAGGTCGTTATTTCACCCTAAACTGAAAGAACTTGTAAAGCCACATACGCTTGCGACACACTGGCTTTTAACCACATCTCAAAGTCTGTCAAAGGTCTTCACTCTCAACATCAACTTTCAGTCTTAATGCAACCCCCAGAGCCCCTGTGTGAAACGCTCATTACTCCTTCACTGTCAACCAACTGTTAGGGATAGACTGATTATCATCACAGTTATTTTTCTAATGTGACGGTGGATAAGATAAAGTGATTTAAAATGCTCTCTCTGTCTGTACTCTCGCTCATTGCCTGATTGGTTACACGTCACAATGTGACACACTGGTAAAAGCAGCTTTAAACTGCTGTGTAAATGAATCTGTATGAATACATTATTTTATTTTGTATTAATGATGTGAATCTGCAATGTAACTAAAGCTATCAAATAAATGTAGTGGATTGAACAGTTCAATATCTGCATAAAGTCAAAATTGTGCCAATGTACTTACTTACACTGCACCGCTGTTTATTCAAAATGAATATTGTTACTCCAAATATATATGGATTCTAAATATCTTATTGGTTTCCATAATTACTGATAGCTATCTGTACTGGCCCTTATCCCAGTGTTTTCTGAGAAGCTCAGACATATTTCCATGTTTTCTTCGTGTGCAGCTTTTTCCTCCTCACACCTCCTATATTCCTGTTTGTTTGTTTGTTTTTGGGTCCGATAATGGAGCCACGAACAGATACGAGATCTTTCCAGCTCCCTGGATGTTCTGTGACTTAACAGATGGTTAATATGGCTGAGCCAGAGTACTGAGGAGAATAGCACTGTAACACACACATCATTGGGACATCATGTGGCTCAGTGAAGGTCTCCAGCCTCGCAAATCTCATGACAGTTTGTTTTTTTTCCAGGCTGATGAGCAACAGAAGTGTTTTTATTCACACCACTGCTCAAAATGAGCTTTACAGAACACTGGACAGGGCTCGCTCACATCAAACCTGGCTGTGTTAAAACATATTCTTCAGGGATAGTCTGATTATAGGTTCAATATTTAGCATTTGTCCCATTATCGGTAGGCTTATTTGTTTTTATCCAATTCTAAATCAAATAAATGAATTTCAAAATACACCATTTCACTCTGATGCAGCCGCCTTTCACAGTCTGTAGTCTTGCTCAGTGTCCCGCCCACAACACCATCTGATTGGTTACACCTTCACGAGTAATAGCAGAGTAATCATTAAATATTAAAGATAATGTTAAGTTAAGTTATTTATTACAGCATTTAAGTAAACATATGCTTAAAGTACTGGAATCGTTTTACTTAAAGCTGCAGTGGGTACATTTCATAAAATATAAAAATATAAAAATGACCTTTAATGAAAAGTAGCAATAATGCTTTTTAAAATCGTACCTTTAGAATATACTTAAAGGTAACCCATTTCAAAATAATATATATTATATGATTGCATTATTATTATTATTGGTGCATTGACGTGTTAACTGAATGACTTTATACTAGCTTCATCTATAATTATTTAGCATTTATTTGTTACATTTTGTGTTCTCCAAAGTAACTGAAGTTATCTAACAGTGTCTTATTTATGTTTCCTCTAAATACAACAATCTTTATTCCAAGCAGCAGCCAATGAGATCAAAGCACTGCCAGACGTGTCAGCACTGCGTCCGGCGTTACGACCACCACTGCCCCTGGATTGAGAACTGCGTGGGTGAGAGGAACCACCGCTGGTTCGTGCTGTACCTGGCTGTCCAGCTGCTGGTGCTGCTGTGGGGGCTGCACATTGCCTGGTGAGTACGACACTGTCAATCATCCCTGCTGCTGGATTTATCCTACAGCTGCGGGCCTCCACCAATGGCCTCTCTCCTGCTTGTTTCCACAGGACAGGTTTCAGCTACGCGCCCACCTGGCAGCTATGGCTGCGCACCAATGGCATGCTGCTGGCCGTGGCCGTGCTGGTGGCCCTGCTCTCGCTGATCGTGCTGCTCCTGCTCGGCTCCCACCTCTACCTGGTTTCTCTCAACACCACCACGTGGGAGTTCATGTCGCGCCACCGCATCTCCTACCTCAAACACTGCGGCGCCGATGAAAACCCCTTTGACCGCGGAACCTTCCACAACCTCTGGGGTTTCTTCTGTGTGTGGGGCACAGTGGTGTGGGAGCAGGTGTACTTCAGGGAGGGCAGCGACCAAGTCTAACAACACGTGACAAGCACTCACGGACTATAGACTGGATTTCACTCGCGGACAAGCTTTCTGGATCCGGGGATCACACACTTGACCACAAAGTGGGGAGATGAACTATCCTTGTGTGCAGTTTACCTTTATAGAAGCTGTTGTGCCATAACTCTGCAGCATTCCCCTCTAACATCTCTCCTTTCAGCACTGCAGTGGATTGCTTGCTTGTGTTGTCTTGTTGCGTTGTCGCAGTCCACATTTCCTGCTTCCCTCCTCTCTCCAAGCGGCTGCCAACAGACTCAAAGTTGTCTCCAGAATAAGGTACCTAACTGCTGGTGACCACCTCTACGTGGACAACAGCTACGAAGCCTTTATTCTAACTATAGATCTATTCCACAGCAGCCAATAGTAGGGTAAACACAATGATACTAATTAAAGTTCTGGTCCATTCAGGTCAGATAGAGTCCGGGTGCTGCTGTTGTGCATGCTGACCCCTCATTGTTGACACCTGGGATTACTCTACTATTTCATGTCAGAATAGCTACGGGGAAAAGCTCTATTGTTTACAAGCATTCAAATGTACCATTTCCCCAAGACAGGAACTAGAGCTCTGAGTGATGCTAGTCATAAAACCCAGTTGTTTACGCACCCACGTCCCACTTGACCCTCACTCCTGCCTCCTCCACTGAATCATTTATGTGGGTAGTAATTACTTGTTTGAAGTGACACATGGTACACCTGACTGATGGACTGTTAATTAACCCTGAAGTTTACTCTTAATAAATATTGCATAAACATCTGATTCAAATATACTTGTTTTAGGTGCATGTGTAGACAATCCAGTTCTGTGGTTGGGTTCTCTCTGCACTCACTGGAGGTAGACCCTGATTAACAAGTTTGGTTTTTAATATGGTACATTTGTCATTTTTAGTGTAGAAAGTTTCATTCTGTGCTTGTTTCATGTGCTACATTGCTGTATTTGCTGAGTCATATTTATTCTGCACAGAGGTTTTACAGGGTCCACTTGCTTCAACAGCTTTTGTCTATAAAAAAAAACTGCTAGTTGAAGTGAGAGAACAACAAATTACAATCATTTTTTGCTAATATTAAAATATGAATATTTTGAGATATGGTGTGAAAACTGTACTGTATTGTTCCCAGCATTTAATCCAACCACGATGTACAGGATGCTTTGACTTTCCGTGGACAGCATTTCAAGCTATTTTATATTGTACATGATTTTTAAACAATTTTGAAGCAGATTCTGTCTTTAGAGTTTTGTACGACTGTTTTAACGGAGTGACTGGAGGAATACTGCGGAACAGTAACTAAGAGTTAGTAGAGAGCTGTGAGTGCAATACATTGTTTAGTATCACCATTTCAGCTTTTCCTCGTGCAATAGTAACCTTGTAAGACAGCAATAAATATGGTGTTGAACTTTATGTACGGCAGTGGTGGTGGATGAAATGCAGACTGCCTCCAGCTGGACTGTCAGTGAGAGCTCTGGTTTATATGAATTAACATTTAATTCATGTTGTGTACTTCTGAATTATATGCAATACTGTCATGCAATGTTTTTTTACTACTTTGAAATGACTGTATACATCAATAAATCAATGTTTCATGAAAAGTTTCCTGGTCCAAGTCCAGCAGATATACATTTATTCAATAATATTTTCCTTCATGTAATTTATACTTAACATACAGGCTGGTGTGTTCGATATAAGTATCATCTTCACGATGGTATTATTTTAGGAATCCAAATTCGAAATTATATTAACAATTTGGCTATTTTTATTATATAACATTATATTTATTTTTATAAAAATTACCTTTTGTCATATTTTCGCTATATCCTGACAGTAGTACATGAGACAGATAATCTGTGAAACAATCAGGTTCCTCTGGCTCCTCCTAGTGCTCCTAATGGCATTTGCAAGAATCCACCGGGCCTGAACGAAAACAACCAATCAGAGGCCGAGAAAGATGAGAGATGGATGCTGGTTGACAACGAGGCCTGATGATTGCTTGAGTCTCATTTCCCAGGTTGCCAATATATCAGTGCTGCGGAATGAGACTCAACAATCCAACTAATCTTTCTCGTCTCTGATCGTGGTTGTTTTTGCTCGGGCCTGGATGGATAGCTTGGTAAAGACGGCAATTAGGGAGCACTATGAAGTGAGCCAAGGAACCTCGATTTTTTCACACGATTATCTGTCACATGTACTACTGTCAGGATATAGTGAAAGTTTCAGCAAATATGACAAAAAGTTATTTTAATAAAAGTGACCTGCAGCTTTAATAACAGACAGACATATAATGGTTATAGTAAATAGCAGACGGTACATTCAAAGCTTTCAATTCTCTTCGTTAAGATCACATACTTATAATTTAGTACTTTGAATAAGAGGGCAGTGCTGATGTTTGGAACATCACTGGCACATTGTCCATTTGTAAAAAAAATAATTCACAAGCAAAACCCATTATTGCACTGGTGACATATTTCATATAGAGTGTAAACAGTAAAATGTTAAACCATTACTGCTTAATGATTCAAAATCTATTTGGCAGAGACAAAACATTAAAAAGATTTTGTAGTGTGTGGCAGTAAGCAGGCAACAGAGATGGGAATGTGGAACTGTGTGGACATGAAAAAGGCAGGACTGTTAGTTTCTCAGCGTTCTCAGAGCGTTAAGGCAAATAAAAGTCGGTATAGCTGCCTGTCACAACGCCGTGGCAGGACAGAGGCTTAAATCCCTTTTGGTCAACTCATGAAAGAGAAGTCAAAATCCGCAAAGATTTCTTGCTGCTCTGCAGTGAGGATGCAGGTTGTTCGTGGGAGGGTGAGGACTGGCTTGAGGCGGGTGAACTCCTCGTCAAAGTTGCTGACGTCCTTTGGCGCCCTGATGACCGGCAAGAAAGGAGGTTTCACCTTTTTGGCCAGGAGAGCATCCCAGTCCACGCTCTGTTAATGAACAGGAGACGATGGGAGGTTACACACAGAAATATGGTCAAACAGGGAAAAGCTGCCATTATGGATTCAATATTATTCAATCTGGTGTACAATAAATATATATTTCACTTGTTCATAATGTAATAACATCTTTTTTGCAGCAGCCATCTTTAATGTGACCATCGGAGCTGGTGACTGTTGCAACAGTGGAAAGACTAACAAAGACGGTTTTGATGAGTTTTCTTTTATTTCAGTCCACCTACTTCTACGAGGTAAAATTCAAGTTTTTGTCTATGGAGTCTGGTGAAGAGTGATAGTGATATTACGGCTGTTTCTGGATAAACTAAAGGTCTATCTCTGTAGGGATGCTTTCCATGATGCTGTCAATCACTGAGAATAACAATCTGAGCTGGTCAGTGGCAAAAACAACTACTGTTAGTGGACTGCTGAGACGAGAAAATTTGTCCCCAAGGATTAGCATGTTCTAACTGTCTGCTAGGTAAAATGACTGATTTTGTCAATGGAGTCTGGTCAGTCATAGTGGCCGTTTTAGTTTTAGTTTGATATACTGGTGCTCTAATGTGACATCTAGTGGCAGTGAATTTTGGATATTTAACCTTTAAAGGCAAAAATAGCATTCTAACTTTTTGTTGAATATTTAGGTCGCACACACACAACATGGCTAATAAACTTGCTATACAACTCTTGTGAATATTCACTTCCTTTTACTGTACTGTTAACAAAAGTTGATATTCTAACTCCCAGTTTGTTATTTATGAATATGAGCTGTCCAGTAAAAGTGTGAAATGTAAATAAATTCCTGAAGGCAGTGGAACTCTGCAGGGCAACCCGAGTTCTGAGAGTAAAAAACATCAATGAGAGTTGAATAAAACAGCGGTTTGTCTTCCTACAGTGTGAGGTGGTCAGTAGTGCCTGGCTCAATAATGACCTGAAAGAATTTGTGTCTTTTGATCTGTGAGGCGTCTTCCTCTCCTCCCCCAAGTCTCATCTCAGGATTTTTCTGCAGCAGCTGAAACACAGTGAGAGCAGTGGGGGGGAGTCAGTACAACGAGACACACAACCCTCAGATCATTTAGAGCGCTGTACTTTCATCAAATGTCCACTGAAATCAGCAGTGTTACGTTTCAATGCTAGAAAGTGATTTTGCTGTGTAAAGAGATCATGAGGATCCATTTGATAGGAGGCCAACCTTTTGAACGAGGGACACAGATTCAGGAGAAAGGAAGCGAGGGTAGCGGACGTCATCGTTGACGATGCTGTCAAACACCTCTTCCTCATCATCACCTGGAAAAGGAGACTGAAAGAGATCCACACAATCTGTCTGCATTAGTCCTCAACACTGGATAAACACTGGGAGATCTTACCAAACTTTATTCTACTCCCTGAATATTAAAAGGACAGGTTCACAAATTTTTTCAAGTCTGTCTTAAAAACAACAATCAGTTTTTATTTGCTATAATTGCCCCTTCCTAAGTCCCGCCCCTTTTTGCTCTGTGCTCCAAGTTGAGCAAACCTCGGTCAACTTCCTCCTTTTCTGAACTTAGATATGCTACGTGCTAGGCCAAAAGATAAAAGTGACATATGTATTGTCACATCTTAAATTAGCTAGCTAATCTACATTAGTCACTTTTTTCTTTTAATTTCAGTCAACTGTCAAAGTGCAAAGAACAGAAGTTGGTTTAAGGCCCTTACCACTTCAGTCATTCTGATGCATATTTGCAATTGATAACAATACCACAAACTAACCCACAGTGTACCTGGGGGCCCTAAATCCCATTCTTCAATTTTGGTAAATACCTGGCATGTTTATACTGACCTCTCCCACCAGCATCTCATAGATGAGGACCCCCAGCCCCCACCAGTCCACACTACGGGTGTAGTTATTGTCGGTCAGCACCTCTGGGGCCAGAAACTCTGGTGTGCCACAGAATGTGGAGGTGCGATCCCCATGGCCCATACCTACACACAGTACAGCCTTATTAGATATCAGTGCAGACACATTAAACAGAGATTCTACACAGGAACTTCAACTGTGATAGAAAATAAGTTACAGTGTGCCATCACAAGAATAGGTGTTCATATTCTAACCACTTCTGTACCAACTAAGATATGGAAATCACTGAAGACTTTATGCCTTTTTACAACTATTTTATTTCAATTTGCCATGTACCAGTGGTGTGAACCACATGAATTGAGTCACATGACTTGGAACGGAGTCACAATTTTGATGACTTTAGACTCAACTTG
>NW_023339774.1:1272447-1286101 GCF_004916995.1 Morone saxatilis | reverse complement strand
CACTTCCTTTTTTGACGAAAAATCTACAGGAAGTGCTAATTTTATAACGTGCTTATTTTTTGAAATATCAAAATTCTTCAAATTACTTTTTTGCCAGGACGGTCCCCAGATGCTACGTGAAAAATTTCGTGCGAATCGGACAAAGCACATAGGAGGAACACCAAAAAAGTAGTTTATGGACATTTCGCGCTCTAACGCAAAAAAAATCATAGGCGGAAGTGGGCGTGGCCTATATGGGGAGTTTCAGCTCCATTCACAGAACGCGTGGATATAAGGTTTTGAATGTGCGACAAACTCTGCAGAAGTTATTAGTCTACATGCATTTTTTATGATAGTAGCGCCACCTAGTGGCCAACCCAAAAGCGACACATAGAATATAAAATTTTTCGCCACAACTGACATGTGCGCCGCGTTTCATGAGTTTTCGAGCACGGGAAAGCCTCCAAATATGCGATTCAAAAGTTACTAAAATAAAAATAAGAATCCTTTCAATTACAATAGGGCCTTTGCACGGTCAGTGCTCGGGCCCTAAAAATCATTAAGACTTGCAACTTCACCAGTGACTCGTGACTTCACTTAGCCTTTTGGTTTGACAACACTTGATTCCTTCCCCAAAGCCCAAATATAAAAAAAGTATGTTGTTTAAAAAGTGTGCCATGAATCAGTTAATTTCCTAAAACAACACTATTCATTCACAGCAAGTCGACACTTAATTCCCCAGATCCACTTTGTGTGAACCAATCCAACAGCATCCAACCAGATTGGAGGAGAGAACAATGAAGAACTTCACTGAGTGCCAGTTGGAAAAAAATTATAGTTCTTATAATAGTTTAGTTTCGTTAGTTCTGTTGTTAAAGTTGAATTACATTTCACAGAGGTGGGACCAAGTCACTGTTTTGCAAGTCACAAGTAAGTCTCAAGTCTTTGCACTCAAGTCCCAAGTGCTAAACTTAGTGTTTCGAGTCCTAAACAAGTCATAAGACTCTTCACCAACTGTCATTTAATAGAGTAATAATAAATGAAAGATGTGTTGTAGGTATGTCTATTCAATTTAATGTCACATGATAATCACATAATGTCACCAATGTACCATGTAGAAATAAAATAATAATAATAATAAAAAAAAAGAAAAATTAAAAAAAAACAGATGGACCACAATGGAGCCTGTGTGTACACAAATTTTAAGTGTCGACCTACTGGAAATGAATAGTATTATGGTTGATTCAGGAAATGGCGGGAAATTACCTGATTTGTGGCACACTTTTTAAATAACATACTTTTGAATCTTTGGGCTTGGGCAAAGGTATCGAGTATTTTCAAGTCAAAGGTCCAAGTGGAGTCACGAGTCATTGGTGTTGGTGAGTCGAGTTGCAAGTCTTTTAGATTTTGACAAGTCTAAAAGTGGAATATGACATAAATTTGCAATTTTATTTTTACCTTCTTTGCACAAGCCAAAGTCTGCTATCCTGACAAAACCATCGGCATCCATAAGCAGGTTGTCCAGCTTCAGATCCCTGACAGACAGACACAAACCAAATTATGCTACATGCCCACAACATGATGCAAGGTACACTATACTGACATGTAGAGGAGACAGACCGACCTGTAAACTATTTTGTTTTGGTGGAGAAACTCCAGTCCGAGCAGAACGCACGACGAATAAAACCTTCAATCAGAGAGAAAGAGAAGGAAATAACACTAACATCCTGTACTTTTGCTGCGTGTCAGTGGTTTACAGATGTAATGATGTGTGCTAACCGGGTCTGTTTCTCTGTGAAGATGCTGGTGTGAATGTGTGTCATGAGGTCTCCTCCGGGGGAGTAGGCCATCACAAAGCATACATGGTCTGCGGTCTGGAAGCAGCCGTGCAGGTTCACCAGGAATGGATGTCGTGAGGCGTTGATCACTTCAAATATCCTCTTTTCACAAACAAGGCTGAAAACAAACACACATCATTATAATCAATTTTTACTTTTAAACCTGTGGAAGCACTAATGGGCACTTCTATGTGGAAAGTGGAAAAAGACAAAGCTCTTCCAGAGACATGATACAACTGTTTCCACAGGTTTAAATCGTACTAACAAGGCCAAGTTATCAGATTTGCATGTAAAATGCTAACAGAGCCAGCTTCATATGATCACTAATGGTATTCTCAGTGAAGACAAGTAACCTTAAAAGAGACTCAGCTGAACTTTCTTAGTGGTAAAGGCCCCTTGTGCAGTCACATATTTGCACATACTATTCTTTAGGAACACGGCAGGGTGGTGGAAAGAATCACTGACCGAAAAATAATGTTTCTAATGAACCAGCTGAGGTGTTGCTCACCTGTCAACTTCATCACGTGTCACAATGTCTCCTTTCTTCAGTGCTTTGATGGCATACAGTTTGCCTGACTTCTTATACTCTGCTAGCAGCACCTTGAATCAAGAAGTACAGGAGAAATAAATTGTTTTTTTAAAACGTGCCATTATTCTAGAGTACAGACTGGAGCAGCAAATGACAAGAAAGAAATGGGGGATGACATGCAACAGAAGTTCCTGGCCAGACATGTACTGGGGAAGTAGTGATTGCAGGGTCAGCAGCCTTAAAGCTCCAGGTTAGCTCTTAAAAAGGTGCTGCGAGTGATATTTTTTTGTTAGTGTTAAAAAGCTTTACATTTTGACAACCATCACTGTGGGTCTCTCAGTCTGTCCTCTCTGCAGTAAACACACAATACATTTTCTGGTATCCCATTCCCACTTTATCTAATCAGGAGAGAGAACTCCACAAAGAGGCAGGCCTTGAGGGCAGGCAGCAAAATTTCAGTCTGGTGATGTGGGGAGCGGAGACTGTATGATTAAAATTGGACGTGGTCTCTGGGACGTCACCCATACGTTTTTGAAGCTCAGTGTGTAGTCGGCTCGACCTGTGCCATCTTGGCAGTCCTGACTCGCCTACCCGCCCGGCTAATCCAAAAATGGGTAAAGAAGTGGAGCTAAGGCGGGCTGAATGAAGCCTGGTTACTGAAAACAGCCGCCTGTGTCGGCACCCACCTGTCACTTGAAGCAGTCCTGAGTAACATTAAGCCTTAATATAATTTAAACGAATGAGCCATATTATTCTGTTGTAAAGTTGGGCATTTTAATATGGGGCATTACGGCGATGGACTGGCCATTAGAGGAACTGCAATTTTTATTACTTCCGTGTTGGCTTCATTTGCTAGATACAGATTGCTAACGGCATGAACAGACAGGAACAATTTCACTTCCGGCACCTTTAACCTGCATTTCTCACAGGATGCTTTTTATTACTAAAATCGCTGCTATTGACATTTTTACAGGTACAAGGATAATGCAGAGGAAAACAAGTTAGAGTAGATACGTACCTTTCCAAAGTGACCTCTTCCTAAAACTGAAATGCAGTTAAAGTCTTCCATCTGAAGTCCTTCGTCCGTGCTGCATGAGAATACAAAGGTTTTTTTCAACTGAAAAATTCCTTACCCATTTTTTACCATTTTGTAATTGTTTTCTCTGCACTCATCACATGAATACATGAACTGCCCTGAATGTACATTTCTTCTTTTTTTGGTCTTTTATTGCCTTTTAATTGATAGTGACAGCGGAAGACAGACAGGAAAGGGGGGTAGAGAGAGGGGATGACACACAGCAAAGGGCCGCAGGTCAGATTCGAACCCTGGGCCGCTGCAGCAACTCGGTACATGGTCGCCAGCTCTACCAAGTAAGCTAACCGGGCACCCTGAATGTACATTCTTTATTGACAGAATTTAAAAATGGCACCCAGCTTAGCTAAGAAGCAAGAGACAAACTTTTCTTACTTCAGTACTGTGTTATTTTATATATACGCAATACAATACAATACAATACAATACAATACAATACACAATAGGGGGCAGCTGTGGCTCAGAGGTAGAGTGGGTTGTCCACTAATCGGAAGGTTCGCAGTTCAAATTGCTATGACTGTGTGTGAATGCTTAGTTTCAGTTCTGGTGAGCAGTTGGGCACCTTGCATGGCAGCCACTGCCATCAAGTTGTGGAATGTGTGGGTGAAGTGTGCACTAACAATGCCACACTCAACCCACAGTTTTTTAGCTTTTAATCTGAGTCTAATGTGTTTTAACATATGTGATGTACTGTTTTATATTGTTTTTTACCTATTTGATGTTCTTTGATTCTTCTTTTATTATATTGTAAGTGTCTTTGAGTATTCAGAAAAGCGCTCTTTTAAATAAAATGTATTATTATTATTATTATTATTATTATTATTATTAGTGTACAGCGCATCGTGTACAGTGGTCGAAAGACTACTCAGCTATAACATTGTGAGCATAATAACACTGATTATCATGGCTCCTGTCAGTGGGTGGGATATATTAGGCAGCAAGTGAACATTTTATCAGGAAAAATGGGCAGCTTGTGGATTTGAGCGAAGGACCACCAGGGTGCCCAGGTGGTCATAATGTTATGGCTAATCTGTGTATATACCATAACACCTATAACTTAACTCCCTTCTTGCTGCACAGTTTATTTGTGTTTATTTATTTTTATGCAGTTGTATCTTATTATAGAGAAACTATATAGGTTTTTGTTCCAAAGAAAAAAAGATTTCCACATTCCTAATCAGTATGACTTACTGTAAGGGTGGATGAATTGAGGGTTGTCGCCTGGGCTTGGGACTTTTGTTCTGTTTATCAACAGGGTAAACAGACAAAAGACATAAAGTGACACATCACTCAAACACAAAATAAAACAAAGAAGAATTTTTAAAAAAATGACAGCCTTGATGAAGAAACATCAGGGATGGTACACAACTGCTGCTCTAGATCAGTTTAAACAGACAATTGACCCTTCCTAAGTCAACTTCCTCCTTTCCTATACCTAGATATGCTATGTGCTGGTGTTATCAGAAAGACAATGATATTTTAAAGATGGTGAAAAGATAAAAGCAATATATATATTGCCATATCTTAAGATAGCTAGCTAATGTTAGCAAAACACTAGCTAACTAGCCAATTAATATATATCTATTGTTAGCTATCTTGTTAACTGGCTAGTGACTGATTAAGATTCGCTAGGTAGTTTGCTAGCATTTTGCTAACATTAGCTTATTTAGATATGATGATGTGTGTGTATGTGTGTTGCTTTTATTCTTTAACCATATTTAATGTAGTTTCCTTTTCATCATAGTCCAGCCTAGCACATAGCATATCTAAGTACAGGAAAGGAGAAACCTGACCGAGGTTTCAAAACGGGTGGGACTTACGAACAGTCAATTCTCTGCCATTAACCTTGTTTTAATCTGTGTATGACTGATAAAGCATTTGCCACTGAAACCAAACACCTGACTTGCTTACCAATGGAGAGTCTTTAGTGTTCTTTCTGGTGCGATGTGGAGATCTGCCAGGTTGTTCTTCAGTAAAATTTAGATTCACCACAGCAGGTTCTCTGAAAACCAAGCGGACCCATGACATTGCCACTATTGTGGTTTCAGTGCTGTTTTGCGGCTGTGCTGGTGTTAATATTGTTGACTTGCTTCAGTGATGCACCCTCTCTTTCCTAAATTCCTCTGAGCATTATGTCCACAATCCCCAAACCCCGCTGCTAACTGTAATCTTAACTGTTAGCTAGTTAGCTCACAGCTGTGCTGCCTGGTTGGCCTCTATAGAAGAGTTTGCTACCTCTGTAGATAAACAGCTCATTCTAAGGTAACAAAAACACACATATTCTTATATTCAGGTGATTATACACTAATGAAAACATACCTATATATGTATACATACATACATACATTTCTGACAATAGATCCTCCTAAATGTTACACTGTACCTTTAATGGTATAACTTCACATACTAGTCCTATACAACCTCTACGTCTTGCTCCTTTTACCTCTGAATGCAGGTCAGTGATAATGTTGCTATCAGCCCTCCGCTAAAGTCACATTTTCTCTAGTCTCAGATATAATGAATGGGTAGAAAAATAGCCTCAAGTCACTGTGGATAGCTCAGCAAAGAAGTTAATAGCTCACTTTTGTAACAGCTCTTTCATAGATGTGACAAAGAGATGTTTCTGGGTCACAGTGTCCACAGACACCACAGAGCCTTACCGTGCCGGAGAAGTGCTGGATGATGTGGAGCCAGTGTTAGGGCCCGCTAATGGAGGGCTCATGGGCTCCAGGGAGCTACAGGGAGGCAGGATGCTCATCATCAAACGTCCCCAAGTGGCAAAGTTCATGTTCATCTGGGCAGCACGCAGGAAGTCCTTCCCTGTGAGGAGGAATGCAGACAAAGAAAGTAGAGATATCAAATCTGAACTACTGTATGTACTGAAAGAAAAACTGCTTAAATAGAAACTGGTGTTTGAATTACCTTTCATGTTTTAATAACAACGTTAGGCTGACCTTTGCACAAAAAAATTAGCAACCAACACAATTTTAAAAAGGTAAAATTATAGCTTTTGGGAAACCATAATGTATATCTACATCTAAATCCACACTGTAACCTTATTGTCCAATACAAGCCAACAACGTTTGGAACCAACAATAAAAAACAATTTATATCAACAAATAAATAACTTCTAAAGAAAGAATTGATGTAATGCAATATGAATAAACACTGATACCTTTTTCTTTGGGGAATATTCTCCTCTGCCTCTGGAGTTTGGAGCGCCGCTCAATGACAGGATTGATGAAGGTCACCTAGAAATGAACAGAGGAGCAATTTATTTGGCATCTGTGTCATAGGGAAAAATAAATATTTACTATTTGGGATCACAACACCATTTTTTGTGGCTACTTGGTCCAATAACAGAAAATAAAAAAATAAAAAAACACCAATTAAAACATTTTTGGAAAGTTTTTTCATTTTTGGAAATTACGTCAACTCTGGAATAAGAAATGAAGGTACAATATGAAAGTGAGAACCTCGATGAAAAGGATGCCCTGAGGCTCCAGCTGGAGACACATTCCATGTCGGAGGTTATCCAGGAAGTCCTCCAGCCGCAGGAACTTCACTCCACTTAAAGCTCGCCAGTCTCTCCAGTACACAGCAATTTCCAGCTCCCTGGACTTGATCAACATACGCAAACATTCAAATATGTTCATAATTTCACTTAATACATTTTTACATTTACATTTGAGAAGAAGAAGATATACTTTATTAATCCCCAAGGGGAAATTCTTTGGTAAAGAAGGATGGCTTTATTTTCTGAATTACTGAAAGGAGGGAAAGTATGAAATAAAAAGTTGATGGGATTTAACCAAGCAGTTGACAAAGAAGCCAACGCGAAGCGACAACAGCTGCAGTTCCTCTAAAGGCCACCTGAGGCTGGCTCCAACAGTGATCAATCTCCATAAGGCCCCATATTAAAATGCTCAACTGAACAACAGATATAAACATATTTACAGCCTGGTACAGAAAACACTTTTAGTCTCTATAGACAATTTCCCTGTTCATGAAAACTGTACAGGGGTACATTTTTATATAACTAACCAGTTTAAATTATATTAAGGCTTAAAGGTATGCATAATTAAGAGCATGGCCCTTTTTGAGTGACAGGTGGGTGCCATTATAGGTGGCTGTTTTCAGTAACCAGGCTTCATTCAGCCCTCCTCAGCTCCACCCACGCTCCACCTCTTCGCCCATTTTTTGATTAGCCAGAAGCCAGTGGAGTCAGGACTGGCAAGATGGTGACGGCCTACATCCATTTCAGTTCAAACAGTGGATTTAACTCTAAAATAACAAATGTTGTAAGACCTTTGCAGTGCCACAAAGAAATAGAAACTCTAAATCTCCCCTGGTGATTTAATATATCACTTTAATAAAGTTAGGGGACTCACAAAACAGAGGCTGAGATGCAACCAATGGAATTGGTTTCTTCAATATTATACAACTGTTTTTACGGGCTGTGTAGCACTTCCCCCTGCCCTGTAAATAAAAAAACATTGTTGAGCTTTGTTCTATCTCCGGTAGGGGTATCTCCACTACTAAAGCACTTTTGGGGTCTTTCCCTCTTGCCTAAAACTGACCTGAATGTATAAAATCAACTACTTCCCATTAAAATGTCAAGGCACAATAAAGAATGCAATATCAGAAACCAAGTCTTAAGCAGGGATGCCGGGTGTGTGTGGGTAAAGCCAGATTAGAGCAAATGTCAGAGGATTAGCAGTGGGATTACATGAGTAGAGTAGGGACATTGACAAAGTATTAAAGACATACTTGGCCATTCTGACCCAGTGAGAGACGAGATGTCAAGGCTCTGTGTTACTGTTCATGGGCTGTTAACAGATGTTCACTATTAGGGGTTATTGAGATGGTATTTGGCAATAAACTATCTAGCCAACAGTGGTTGGTTTAACACCTAAATACACTGGTATAGTGCTACAGGCTATCATTATGAGGAAGAATGCAAGAAACTGTGACAACACAACTAGCCTGATCAATACTGGATTTATGAGGCTCATACTGATATCAGTTTTTTTAAGCAACAATCTTTCTATTAACAGCAAATGCTAATAGCTCTAAGGTTTATATGAACCGCAATGGAAACAAAGGACAACCTTGTCTATCACTGCTTTAACTGCTCTCATACAGTGTTCTGCTGAAAGGAGTTAAATGGAGAGACTGTCAACATAGAGAGCCAGTCTATTCTGTTCTACTAATACTAATACTTTCTACGCATCCAGGGATATTGCAACCAATGGTGCTTCACACCCTTGTTGTCAAATGATGTTTTGCACCATCTGTTGTAGTTTCCTTATCATTTTAGTAAGTGTGTAGGATTTAGTGGCATCTAGCCGTGGAGTTGCAGATTGCAACTCTCTCACTTCACCCTACCCTTTTTAAGCGTGTAGGAGTAACTCTGGTGGCTGTGAAATGAAATCTAGATCAAGTGTTTGGTTTGTCCCGTCTTGGCTACTGTAGAAATATTTCACCAAAAATATTTTATTGTAGCTGTGCGATATCGCAGTCAAGGGAAAATAACTCAGTAATGATGTTTTCATCCTAAAAATGCAGTTTAATTCCATTTGAAAAATTTAGTCCTGGCTCAGTAGTAAATTGAGTTGCTTGTGTAAGTGAAAGCCACTGACCCGTTCCAGTTCAATGCTGAAGCTCTGGCCCCAGGCCTCAGTGCCCAGCTGTCTCCACTGTGTGCGCCCCTCAATCCTGTTGTCCACCTTCAGCACCACGCTTACCTCCGCTGAGGCACAGACACAAAGATCCAGACTGATACAGGCAGTAAAGACTGATAAAGGTTGTAACAGGCTGTGTGCATATTTTAACTAGAGAAAAATACAGACTTTGTTAAAATAAATACACGGAGTGGAAAATCCTGAACACAGACACTTCAAGTAAGAAATAACATTATTTTCAGGTAGAAAATCCTGTTTTTGTAACTTTTACAGTTTCAGTTGATTTCCTTACTAAGATCTGTGTCCTGAGAGCTCGTAGCAATATTATTATATTCAAATATATGTTTCTTTTTGGATTTTTACAAGATTCTTTACACATTAGAACAAGATATTTCTCATGTTATGATGTATTTTCGCATTATTACTAGATACATGAAGAAACTTTTCTTTAACAAACTTTAACTTTCCTGTAACAAATTACTTTATCTTGTTCAAAACACTTGTTGTTATTTCACAAAATCATGGTGCAGGATGTTATTTGTTATCTAGTTATAATGAGAAAATATGTCATAATAATAAAAAGACAAATATCTTGTTGTGATGTGAATTTAAACTTATATAAATAAGCTTGCTTTAATAAGTAGTAGCATGAACTAGGTGTTACCAATGATAATAATTATTAAAATGATACTAATGCTCTGTTCCATTCAGGTCAAACAGAGTCAGGGTGCTGCTATTGTGCATGTTGGCTCACTGGAAGTAGCTGCTGTGAAAAAGGTCTTGGAGTGTTGACTTACAGGACAGCTCATCAGCCTTGGTTGTCTTGCCATTGGCGCTGCGTCCTGATAGGCCGGCTCTCACCTTCAGAGACTTTCCATCAGAAAGGCTTCCGGGGTTGGCTGAGACACTGGTCACACGACCACGGCCCGGAACAGACTCCAGCAGGTCTTGGCAACCCTTCAAACATACCTCCAACCGGCCTGAAGGAGAACATTTCAGTTATTAATGCAGTTTTGAAAACACTATTTAAAGTTTAATGGGGAACATTAATTTGCATGAGGATATTACATTACAGAAATCACAAAATGTTGAGGTCTGATGAGATATTTAACAAAAAAACAATAAAAATATTTTTTTGAATATATTAGTAACCTGTTAGACTGGCTGGTTTAAAGAAGGAGGAAGAAGATGAAGAAGACGATGAGGACGAAGCGTTGGATTGCTTCTTTGGCGTGCCGTAGGAAGGCAAGGTTCCCAACATGAGTTCCTCCTTAATGGCAGCACATTTGGGATGGTCCTGAGGCAGCTCACTTAAACGTCTCTCCAGGGATAGACGTAACAAATCCACCTTCTGGGATGACTCTTGCATTCGTGCCTGGGCCTGAGAGACATACAAGACTCCTGAAGAGCACAGCTTGATTTTATTTTGGGATCATGCAATTTTTAGAGAGTGACAGTAGAGAAACAGAAAGGTCTCCAGTCAAACCAGGACTGACCATCCTGGCATCGGCAGGGTGTTTCATTGAGTAATGCAACTTGTTTCATAGTCATATTTATTTGTATTGTTTGCATCTTATGACTGCTATCCTCTGAACTGGGATAAGGATAATAAAGATAGAGAGGTAAAGGTTTTCTCACTATGGTATTCTCCTGTTCCATATCATTTCTATTGTTAATATGAGGTACCTGTATATCCTGTTGAAATGCAAACCTGTAAATACATTTTTAAAACATTATCAGTTAAACCAGGCTTAATTCAGTAAATTAGGAAACGGATTCATAAAGAAAGTGCAAGAAAGTCTGACCCAAGTTACCATGGAAACGTATCCCTCCAGACAAACCTGGTCTCAATCAGGCTTTTCTGGCTAAGCTTCACCTCAGGCTGAACCAGTGTTACAAATCAGTCTGACAGACATAAACACTGTTTTCCACACTGAAGGTTCCTCTTTACTGCTGCACTGTGAATGTGAGTCAGTTTACAGTTCACGTCGTATTAATCACATTTTGACGGCTGCTGCACCTACTGCTTACTTCTGCGTATGTATCTTTTGCGGTCTAAAATTTCAGCAGCTTTCCAATCAACAGAGTGTTTTTAAATGAACTGAAAAGTAAAATAACACTAATAAACTTTGGCCCACCACTGTAACCTCATAGTAAGCAGCATTTTCATCACTCTTTAAAGATGCAATAGGGAATATATTTTTGTCATATTTGCTGAATCTTTCACTATGCTATATTATGACTCTTGTTAGTGATGTCAGTGATGTTTCTTCCTTGTATGCACAGGTCCCAGGTTAATGTGTGGTGTTAAGTGTGGACTATCCAGCTGGTACCCACCTCTGCAAGTATGCGGCGGTCCTGAATCTTACGCCCACTCATTTGCCTCACCACGTTTTTGGCGCCTTCTGCTACGGCCGATTCAATCTTCATGTGGTGCATGAGTTCAGCCACCCGCAGCTCCAGAGGACTGATCATCTCCACGGGCAGACCTGAGAGCAGGGGGAGCATCAACAGCAGATTTGAGGACAGATACAGAAAGCACCAGTCTTTTAAGACCTTTGTATCTGAACCATAACATATTTATACAAGCAAGAGACATCTGCACCTGACCTCAAAATACAGCAATACATACACTTCATGATTTCCATTACTGATTATTGATTAATACCATGAAATGGATTTGAGATTTTAATACATTTTCCATTATATAATTTACTTCTCTTACTTGCCTTAAGTTTGCATTCCAGATACAACTAATGATGAGTCTCTTACTGTATATGGGATTTGTCACAGTTACTATTTATAATGTGGGCTGTTGGAGATTATAAAAAGAATGACACATGTATGTGTAGTAAGATTTACCTTGAGAGCCATCCACGTCTCTGGCTTGACTGACTTTGATAATCTGCATACGCAGCAGCTCAATCTTAGTGCGGCTGTCCTGCAGCATTTGCTGGGCTGTAGACAGCATCTTCCTGTCCTGGAAAATAAAATGGACAACTGAATACCATCACATTGCTTCTACTATGCTAAATTAACCAATAAAACTGTTAAACACTTGAGTCGTCGAGTAGTGTCACCTTCACGATCAAAGTGACAAGTAGCAAGTTGTAGTCACAGAAGAGCAAGAGGATCATAGAGACACACTGAGACATCAGAGACTAGAGAGAGCCTATTGAGGCTTATGTGTGATGCTGTTAAAATTAAATGCATTCGCATGATAGAGCTGCAACAGTTAGTCGATTAGTTGTCAGCTGTTAAATTAATTGCCAGCTATTTTGATAATAGACTAATTGTTTTGAGTAATTGTTTTTTCAAATTCTCACCTTGGACTTTGGGAATCACTGACATTTTTCTCAATTGTTATGACAGATGACATGACATATTTGTTTGGTCCATAAGACCAAACAACTAATCGATTACTTGAAAATAGTTGTTAGTTGCAGCCCTTGTGCATGAGGTGATATTTAAGAGTAACAATACCTGTGCACAATAGTGTGAGTATGTTTTGTTAGTGGTTAGTGGTTCTCTGTAAGGATGGGAATTTTATATTTGACACTAATAAACAAATCTGTGGTACAACCTTTCACACTCAGGTCATCCTGCTGACACAAATAAATCCTCTCTCATTCCTCTTATAGTTCACATCAGGGGCGGAGCCAGATGTTGTAAACATTTGGGGCTTAGCGCACAGCACAGGGAGATTTTTTTCCATACAGCAGATATATGCACTTTTTTCAAGCCATTTGAGACAATAGAATGGCCAACCATGAGAGTTGCCTGGAAAAAGGTCATCCTCTCTATCTAATTGTCCTCTAACTGTCTTCATCATTCTGAAAGCAGAACACAACAAACATAGATGATGACTAATTTTCATTCCTTGACTGATGTTATTTTCTTGAAGTTTGGCATAAACAGCATTACTTATCCTGCAACCTATTTTTGTTCAACTATTCTGGAGTAGAATGAATGAATGAGCGTTTAACAGACAGATTTGCTCCATGTGAATCCATATGACATAATACTGTAACAGATGGTGATGTTTCCCCAGTAATAGAACTTTTGCTCCACTGGTTTTTCTGGTCCAGTCAGAGAGACTGAGAGGAAATGACACAAAGTTGAAGTTATTTTAAAAACCTAAAAGATTCTGGGATTTTGAGAAAACATTCAGAACTCACTTTATATTTAAATGTCTGCTTTCGCCATTTTTATTCTTTAAAAAGCTTTTCACACTCTAAGTTTAAATGAGTGTGAATAAACAAATGTGGGAACTGTTGGGAGTACACTCTAGACCTGCTCTATTTGAAAAGTGTCCTGAGATAACTTTTGTCTTGGCGCTATACAAATAAAATGAATTGAATTGAACTGAATTGAATTGAGAATTCCTTTAAGGCCGCACAATACTTTTTGAGGTACCATACATTAGATTACTCTCTGTATTACCTTATTTCCTTCATTCCATTGCAATACTGCCCTTCTTTATACATGTTTAGTATAAAAGAAAGATGAAATAATAAAAAATAAATAGCAA
>NW_023339774.1:1265420-1272347 GCF_004916995.1 Morone saxatilis | reverse complement strand
CCTGGTAGCTCATCTGGTAGAACTGGCGCCGCCATATATTGCACCTTTGAATAGCAGTGCCTTGGAATACAATTTTCAGTTCAGAGTTCAGCGGTTATCAAAAAGCAAGGGTTGAATCTTACGAGAACTTAAATATCCACTGGAAATATCAGGAAAAACTGCCCATTTGTTTTTAAAATGCTTTAGGACCCTGGGAATGAGACTCAACATCAACTACCTTCAAGCCTCCAATTCAAAGGTTCTTTATATCTTTCTGAGCTCTGATTGGTTCTTTTCATCCCGGCCCGGTGGATTCTTGCAAATGCCATTAGGATCACTAGAACGAGCCAGAGGAACCTGATTTTTTCACTGATTATATGTCTCCTTTACTTCTTTCGGTATATAGTAAAAGTTTCAGTAAATATAACAAAATAACGTTTTGTTATATTATATTATATATATATATATATTTGTTATTTTATAAAAACTACCTACTGCAGCTTTAATCCTCTTGGAACCATGGATGTCTATATACAGATTTTTTCTTTCCTTCTTACAATTATTGGACTAACATTTGACTTCTTTTAAAGTATTTATGTGTGTTTCTATGTTGGATGAATGATAATTTCAAGATTTGCTATTTTATAAAAATACACTCCAGCAGATGATCTGTTTTAGTTACCTGTGGTGCTGTCTTTCTCTGTGGCCATAGACCTGGCATTGAGCTCATGCAGTTGCCAGTGCAACTTCTCCAGCTTGCGGTTCGAGGCCTTGAGCTGACCCTCTACGTCGGCCGCACTCTTGCGGTTGGTGACAGCCCGCCGTAGTCTCTCGGCTGCCTCCTTGATCTTCAGCTCCCGCTGGATCTCCTGCCTGAGCGTAGTACGGGCATCCTCCAAACGCTGCTGGAACTCTGGGTCCAGAATATCCCCCTCATCCAGACCCTGAAGGTCACCGTTCTGAAGGACACACCATAACTGCTTCAATCTCTCATCGCTCTGGTTATTTGTCTTTATGTATCCCGTTACAAATATTATATCAATATATTATAATTGCCCAAGGCAGAGTTATTCTTGATCTGGGCTTTTGGGATACTGTAGAAAAATGGCAGCTCAACATAGCACAGTCTGTGCGGCATCTGTATATTAAACAGTTCATTCTATGGTAACAAAACCTATGAATATTATATTTCTGCCAATAGATCCTTTTTGTTACACACTGGACAACAAGAATACAAGAATCATGAATACGTATGTAATTTGCAATAAAAGAAACACTCCATGGATTCAAAAGAATGTTAAATTAAAGGTCCAATGTGTAACATTTAGGAGGATCTATTGCCGTAAATGGAATATAATATTCATAGGAATGTTTTCATAAATCATTCAATAATCACATGAAAATAAGAATTGTTGTGTTTTTGTTACCTTAGAATGAGACCTTTTTATCTACAGATGCTATGGGTCACCATGTTACCATGTACAGTACAGTACAGTACAGTACAGTACAGTAGCCCAGAACGGACAAACCCAACACCAGCACTAGATAGGGCCATTCCTGTTTTTCACATCGACTGTAGTTTCTTCTTCGTGCTTGGTATGGGAGGATGAAGAAATGTCATTGCTCTTGTGTTTACCTCTTCCAAACTGTATAAAGTTTTTGACCTGATGTATGTTTGTAATATAAACTGCTGTACACAAATTAAGAATAAAAATATGGGAACCACTGCTAAGGAAGTAAAGTAATTCAGTTGAACCAAGCTGTGACAGTCACCAAGAATGGATCAATAACTATAAACGGCACAATGCCTCCCCCTTGTGGATACACATATTTAGATTTATACAGTGGCTACAGAATCAGAATCAGAATCAGATTTATTACCAGGTAGGTTTTTACACATACAAGGAATTTGTCTTGGTGCAGTGGTGCATAAAATATACAATCATACAAAAATATACAAATCACACAACAATCACACACAAAACACAGAGTACTTTTAAAATATAAATAAATAAAGATAAGAAAACTGTACAGAAAACGGGAGTGCATTAATGTAATGCATATATAGAGGGTGAGTTTCAGCCTCCTCTCAGTGTGTTCTGTCAAGATAGGGGCCGAAACTAATGATTATTTCCATTATTTGTGATTCTATCAATTGTTCTGTTTTCTGATTAATCATTTAATCCCATAATAGATTCCAGTCCAGAGACATCTTCAAATGTTCTGTTCAACCGACTGTCCAAATATATTTAATATAAAGTCATGTAAAATACACCAAAGCAAGAAACCTTCCCATTTATATTATTTGTCATTTTTGCTTAATTAAACAACTGAAATGATTAATAAATCACCAAAAATTTTGAAGATTATATAATCAACAAATTGGTCAAGATCCATTCTTTATATCATTAATCATCTTTTGCCCCACAGTCTGTAGTAACTCACTGATAATTTGCTAAATGCTAATTCTCTGCTTTCAGCTTCTCCAATGTGAATATGTTCAGCTTTCTTTTGTCCTCTACGACAGTTAACGGAATGTCTTGGGTTGTGGACAAAACAAGACATTTGAGGACGTCATCTTGGGCTTTGGGAAATACTGATCAACATCTTTCACAGTTAATCAAAAACATATAATCAATTAATTGAGATGATTGACTTTGAGATTAATCGTTATTGAAAATAATTGTTAGTTGCAGCCCTACTGGATATGTCCAGTCTATCGCAGTGCTGACTCAGAGACAGACACCCATAGTCACACTGACAGGCAGTTTTGTCCAGTTCACCTATCCTGTATGTTACTTAACATATTCAAAGTACATTTGCACACTCAAAACAGAGTTACTTTGGCCATTGAGCTGAATGGAAAGTAAATATGGCAAAGGGCAATCTTCAAATCACAGAAGTTTTTTGTTAAAGGTAAAATGTGTGACCAACAGTATTATAATGAAGTACTGTAGCGCTGTACACATGCTCTGGTCTACAAATGTTGTTCTCCAGATGTAAGAAAACATTCACCCTAATTTGCATTTGGCCTGCAGGTCACAAGTTGAGTATCACTGTACAGTATCAGTAGGTGGATGTCCAGCTAACTTCAAACATGAATACAAATATATAAGATATAAATGTATATTGCCACTTACTTTTCATTCCATTCATCTTACTATATCACCTACTCACATTCACCATCCACCAGTTCTTTATAAGGCCTTAAATGTTATTCCATAACTTATAAATGCTTTGTTTTTTAATTAGTTTGGAGAACAATTACTTGATTTCTCTATAGAAAGAAAATTTATCAGCAATTGATAGTCGATTAATTGTTAAAGTGATGCTTCAAGCAAAAGGAAAAAAAGAAACTTTTCTTCTATAATATCTTAAAGCTTTGGACTGTTTGTCAGACAAATTAACAAGTAGGGATGTACTAGTACTAGTACTCATTAAAACTACTCTGATACTGCACTCGATACCACTTTAAGGCATTGTGACGTTACGTAACTTCTCGTTAATTGAGCAGGTAGGCGGAGGAGAGGCAATGTCAGCAGCTTGGAGATATTTTAAACAGCTTTTACAACAATGTTAGCATCATTTCATTTGTTACAGTCTGAGTGAAGAACATCCGATGATAATAAAACATGTTTCCAAGTCGTTGTTAGAACTGTATGGCATTATTGGGCACTCAGATCGGTGCTCGGTATTGGCAAGTACCAAAATGTAAATACTTGAACTTGTGTTTGGTCTTAAAAAAAGTGGTTAGGGCTGTGTAATAGCAAGGACCTGGCCATATGATTTAACAATACAGGGGTTACGATTCAATATATTATTGCGATAAGATACCAAATAATAACCCTCAATGATATTCATAAGACAGGCTATATCATAGTGAGCAACAACAGATCCAAATTTACATTACAACAATAAACAAATGTTTATTCATGATGTTTAATTCATGACAATATTATTGAATTTGTTCAGGTAAACTTTAAGGTCATGCTTTAGCCTTAAAGCCATTTACCCAACATTAATCATTCCACTCCACCACTGGATACACAGTCCAGATGCCTAAACAAACTATGAACCTACACTACATCAATACTCCTCTGCTACTGGGCCAGAGCCTACTTCAACAGCTGCTGAGGCCTTTTGTATCAGGTATTACTGGTATCTATTTATTTTCTATAGCTTTTATCTACTGTATTACCATTGGGACACACCTCCTGCCAGTCGAAACAACTACACCTTTTTCTGTCCTGGGAAGTGCTGTAATGTCTGGATCCTTTTAAAAGACAATGAACCTTATATCATAGTGACCAATGGATGCACATCGCTCGAAAGTGATTGCATTTAATTAGGCTAGACCTATGGGAAGTTATACTTTTATTATATTGCTTTGTAACAATGCAAAAATAGCAAGTTACTTTTTAAAATATGTTTAATGTTGTTCAGATGGATAGTAAGATATAGGCTGAAACTCAATTTAATTAAACTCAAAAGGCACTTCTTTCACCAGGAGAGAGGGCTGCTAAAAACAGTAGCTAAGTAAGCTAACCTTTATTAAAATAAAGCCTTTAAAAAGGTAGAGACTGGGTGTTTGCTCGAATAAGAAACTCACTCTGCCGACTCCGGAAGAAAGTTAAAGCCATGTGGAAAAGGTAGTTTAACTCTTTACTATATTTTCTTAATGAAATTGAGTGGTTTCAATAGTTAAGGTACAGGAAGACGTAACGTTAGCGTTATCGGCAAAAACAGAGGAACTATGAGGAGAAACAAACAAGACAAACAGGAAAATCCAGTGCGCCTGCCAAAACGGCAACTAGCACTATTTAACCAAACTAAACGTCGGGTAATATTATTTGGCGTAAAGTTAATGTTGGCACCTCATATCTCCACGACAATTTAACTCCACTTTAATAAGACAACCTGCGGCGTTATATTTACCTGTAGTGTTAAACCTGACATGGTGGAACGTCCGTCCGTCAGTCCGTCGTCCGCGCTGGACATTCACACCGCGTCACCGTCCGCTCCGGCTCCCAACGGTCTCCCTCGGGGCAGAAAGTGGGTGAAACGGCTCCAGGAGGAATGGCACTGCTAGCTTAAGTAAACTGACAGCGGCATGTGAAATTCAACGTCTGTTAAAGCCGCTCACGGGCGCTCCGTGTTGGTTTTCATCGTGGAAACAAATCTGAGCAAAAGTTTGAATTGAGTTTCAACTAGGGCTCGACGCAAAACTGACGTCAGTAGAGCGCGGCCGGATTGGCTGGCAGGCGGATGCGGAAGGAGCCAATCACATGCGATTATTCAGTACACCTGCTGAGGTGATGCGCACACGTAGCCTATCATCTCCTACCATACCTGATTTTTTTTTCTTTCTATTATCTTATCTTTCTATTCTTGTTATTTCTTTATCTATTTCCCTCAATTCCCTTGGCACTATTTAACACCTGCAATGTGCAGTTTTACATACATATTTAAATATATATAGTTTCTTACACCTCACACTTTTATTAGACCTGTATTGTATATTTATAGCCCCATGCTATATATGTTTATATTTCCTCTTAACTATACTGCTGTATATATGTTTCTGTCCTGTGCAATTATTTATTTTTACACCATGCCACAACCTCCTGCTGTGCCCTGTGCAATGTTCCTTATCAGTCACATCTGTATATAACTGCTGTATATAGTGCATATAACTCTTTTTTTCCCTATCTTTATTATATCTTGTATTTTTCTATTCTATTTTTCATTTAATATGTATTTTCTTATCTATTGTTGTGTGTTGTATCTGGAGCTGCTGTAGTGAGTACATTTCCCCAATGCAGGATCAATAAAGTCTGTGTTACTATCTTATCTTATCTTATCTTATTTAACAAACAAACAAAAAACAGAACACAGAGAAAATAGGGGTAAGATAACTGTCATACCTGATTTATATGCACAGCTCTGAGAGAAATAAGCCACAATTTCTAAATCTTTATTTTTGCTTAATCACTAATGAAACCAAACATAAGCTACCCTTTAATCAGGGAAGCCATTACAATTGAATAAGTTGTTGTATAAGCTGTTTTAAATATTGTATACATTAATATAGGAACAACATAAATGAAGAACAAAAAGTGAACTGGAAAAACAACTTCTCCGAGAGCCATTTTTAACATAACTGTTTGCTGTAGTAACCTATGGCTGACAGAGGCCTATTTCCATTAGAGAAGCTTTTAGGGGAAAAACACATCAGCTGCCTGCCACACACAGAGAGTAGGTGGGGCTGGAAATGTTGTCTAAATGTTGTTGTACTGTGGGCATGTCCATGTCATGTAAATAAAAAAGTGTGTTTTGCTCTTTTGCTCCATGAGGTTATACACTGGTAATTTTCTGCTCCATAGGTAAACATGACTTTGAATGCACCCCTGTTTAACTATGAATGGCAGGATAAGTAATTGCTGGCCCTTCAGTAATGCACTTCAGCACACATGGTAACAAATCCAGCTGTATATTTGAGAAAACAGAGGTCAAACTGGGGGTCTCTAAGTCAATTGTCTTGGGACCACTGCTGGTATTGTCATCTCATAAGAGGTCCACTTCAATGTTCAAGTACTACAAGAAAGGTTGACCTAATAATAATAATAATCTTGTCCAGATTATATTTGTGACATCTTGTGTCATGTTTTTTCTGCAAAATAAAGTACAATAATCCATATTAAAATCCTTATAAAGTCATCATTAAAACTTCCAGAATCTCTGAATATGCAGATGTTGTTCATTTCTAAAGTTTCCTGCTCGACACAAGATGTCTCCTACTTCACTGTAAAGTCCATTCTCAATGGATGAGCCCTGGTGGCTCCAAGTTTGTACATCACACTGTACAAACGAACCAAACTATTTGTGATGTCACAAATTATACTGGTAGGCCCCGCCCCTTACAATCAGATTTTTAATGAGCACAGAGAA
>NW_023339774.1:1261913-1265410 GCF_004916995.1 Morone saxatilis | reverse complement strand
AAACATCCTTCTACTGTCACACTCTGCACATACAGCATTCAAACAGCACACTGTAGGAACAGGAAGAGACACTGATTTCTGACTGGAGGGGGACTGCATGGCATGGAATAAAAGAAGAAGAAGACTTTTGAATAATTTATTTTGCTTGTAGGCTCTGAAGCCAAGAAATAAAATGTGCAAGAATCCACAGGGCCCTAATGAAAACAACCAATCAGAGCCGAGAAAGATGGAAGGATACTTTAGGGTGGATGCTTGATGATAGTTGATTGTTGAGTCTCATTTGCAGCAGTGATATTTGACGACCTAGGAATGAGACTCAGCAATCAACTATCATCAAGCATCTATTGGTTGTTTCCGCTCACGCCTGGTGGATTCTTGTAAATACCATAGGAGCACTTGGAGGAGCCAGAGGAACCCCTTTTTGTTAACTGATTATCTGTCTTATGTACTGCTGTTAGGATATAGTGAAAAATTAGCAAATACTTTACTTTATAAAAGTTACCTATTGCAGCTTTCAAAGTAGTTGGCTATGGATGGAGAGCCAAAGTGAAGTAATGCATTCACTTGGGCACAGTGGTGGAATGTAACGTTATTATATATACTTAAGTACTGTACTACTACTACTACTACTACTAAGTATGTAAAGATTATAGTTTTTCACACCCTTTCAGTGAAAACCATGTATCTTCAAATGTATTGCTTTAGAATGTTTTTCTTATAGACTGAAGTGTTCCTTTGTGGGTTGAGAAAATTCTCCTACTTCTTAAAAACCATCTCTGATTAGCTGGAAAATGCCTTGTCACAAAGCTGAAAAACAAAAAAAAAAGTTTATGTTGGTGGACATGATTCTCAGAGGACAGCCATGCTGCAAACATTATGATTTTACAGAATATGATGTATTGCTGTAGATGAAACTACCAAACAGTGTATAAAGTAGTTCAAATGAGCTGTAGAACATCTACAGCATTAAAATGCGCCATACACTAATGCAGCAATATAGATCCAAAAACATCATATTATTAATAGTAAATCACTGAAAAATGTACTGCACAATGACTACTTTTACTTTTGATACTTTAGGTAGGTTTTGCTTAGAATATTTAGATGATTTTACTTCAGTGTGATTATAAATGCAGGAATTTTACTCATAATAGAGTATTACCAGTGTGGTATTGATAAGTATCTGAATACTTGTTCCACCACTGTTTGGGCGCCAACATATTTGACTTGTTGTACTGAATATAGAGCTTTAAGTTGCAGTACCGCACTCCGGCCAGCTCGGGGCAGTGGAGCATCATAAATATGTTGACCGACCGAGCGCCACACAGAGAAACAAGCGTGCGAAGCTGCGCTCATTCCTCCTTATCGTGGGCTTGAAGACACGCACCCTATGTAAGGTGGAAGTAACTTTTATCCTCCGGAGAAGAGTTAGAAACCACCCGTTATATACATCTGGTCAGAAGTGTCACGGCAAACGATAACCATGTCGGCCTCATCGGCGAAAGTCAGTAGGAAGGAGAACTCAAATCATGACGGAGCGGACGAGACCTCTGGTAACGTTAAGGAATGGCGGTTATCCTGTCCAACGCCATTTTCATTTGTTTTTCGTCATTTTGTTATTTTTCACTGTGGTTTGTTGTGTGGTATCGAGTTTTAATGGTACATGTTTATGGACGAGCAGCTTATTTTCCTACAAACAGGCGCCGGGGTAGAATGCTGCTGTGCGGGACAGTTGTAGCAATACAATGTAGCATGCTAACACTTTAGCCAGCGTGAGAGGTTAGCTAGCCATTAGCTTACATTAGCTACTAACGTTAGTTCCTATGAAGGAGGCCGTGTATTTGCATTGCATAAGCTGTATGTGTGCAGTTATTGCTCGTGTGGACCGTTCGCGGGGTTTGCTGTCGCTAGGCATTGATGCGGTCGCGTGCAGCCGCGGAGTCTCCTCGCGCACGTTTGGGACTGTAGCTCCATAAAGTGTTTGGCCATATTATTAGCAAGTGCAACACTCACTGCATCCCGTTTCCCATCGGTCCAGAAAGGCCGAGCACCGCTAACGTTTAACAGAAGCATGCTTGCGAGCTTTTGTGTGCGAGTAAGTAGCTGGGCAGAATGTAAACAAGCGCGTTTTATTGGTTTAGGTAGCTTTAATGTCGCTATAATGTGGCAGTACGGATGTTAATACGTGTTTAACATTCGTTCAGAGTCTTTAATGGACGTCGCTGTATGTTAATATGAGTGTGAAGCAGATAACATTTCCCAGCGAGACGTCGTTAAGCCCCTCATTCAAACCAGGCCGCCTTTAGCAGCAACAGGAAGCTCCAGACTGCAGGAGGCACAGGGTCTGTCTGCTATGGATCCACACACACACACACACACGACCCACCACACACCAACACACACACACCACACACCCCAACCAAAACACAGCCATCTGGCGTCCCGCGTTATTTAACACACCGCTGGCATCGTAATGGAGAATCTGCCTTTTTTCCTCCTAACTCTCTCTTAAATGATCAAATTATGATCGTTTCCTAAATTAAGATGTTGTCCAATGTAAATGTGTCTTTTATACGGTTGAGACGCCCAGTGAAAGATGAAAATTTATTTTCTACTTTATTTATTTTAACCCGGTTGAATTAAGACTTAGGGAATGTTTAAGGATGAAAATCTGTTTGTTTAAGCTAATGGTTAGCAGGTTGTTTAGAAGTTGTCCGGGGGCTGGCAGGATGGTCTGGTTGGTTGGTTGTGTCAAAATTTTACACATTCCTTTTAAACTTCATTTAAAAATCGCACCATTAAAAAAACACATACATTTAATGATCGGTTTATAGGTCGACATTTTATTTTAGACCTTGGTTGATGGGGCTAAGTTATTGAAAAAAAACATGTATTTGAAAAATGGTCTGAAGATTGGAAATAAACAATGTAATGGACTAACGCCTTTTAGAATTTGCGATGTAATGCTTTATAATGTGCACAATTAGTAGTAATGTTTTTGAATTCAAGTTTTCCAAGCAAATTATTGATGTGATTGTCTGGGGCACGCCTCCTGGCCAACGCATGAATATTTCTGTAGCTCTAGAATCCCCGGTAAAGTCTGGGTTCATTAAACAGATACAAATGAAGTAAATGTGAGTGCATTAGTGGGAAACACGCTAAATCACTTAAGCTCAACAAGTAAAGCGCATTACACGCAGAGGCAGCACAGTATAGCACACGACCCGCAGCCACCCCCTCAACTCTTTATTCGTACTGCTGCCATCCTGGGACGCAGATACAGGGACGTGTAACGTTGCTCCGCTATGGCGGCAGTTTGTAACCTTCTGCCATAGCGCTCTTAAAATAAGGGCAGGCTGGTGAGCTGATGGGTGCCTCGCACCAGGACCGGGGGTAAATGTGCTGTATTAAGTGTGTTATTCTTGTTTGTTATGTCGTGTGCTATTCTATGTATTTATGCTACAGGACTGCGGTAAGCAAATTTTCCTTGTGGAAGG
>NW_023339774.1:1261101-1261888 GCF_004916995.1 Morone saxatilis | reverse complement strand
CACACACACACACACCCCAACCAAACACACCACTCCTGGCGTCCCGCGTTATTTAACACACCGTGCATGTAATGGAGAATCTGCCTTTTTCCTCTACTCTCTCTTAAATGATCAAATTATGATCGTTTCCTAAATTAAATGTTGTCAATGTAAATGTGTTTTTATACGTGAGACCAGTGAAAGATAATAATTTATTTCTACTTTATTATTTTAAAACGGTTGAATTAAGGACTTAGGGAATCGTTTAAGCATGAAAATCTGTTTGTTTAAGTAAGGTTACAGGTTGTTTAAAGTGTCCGGGGGCCTGCAGGATGTCTGGGTTGGTTGGGTTGGTGTCAAATTTTACAACATTCCTTTTAAATTCATTTAAAAAATCGCACCCCATTAAAAAAACACAATACATTTTAATGATCGGGTTATAGGTCACATTTTATTTTAGACCTTGGTTGATGGGGCTAAGTTATTGGAAAAAAGACATGTATTTGAAAAATGTCTGAAGATTTGGAAATAAAACAATGTAATGACTAACGCCTTTTAGATATTTCGATGTAATGCTTTACTAATGTGCCACAATAGTAGAATGTTTTTGAATTCAAGTTTTCCAAGCAAATATTGATGTGATTGTTGGGCACCCTCTGGCCACCCCATGAATATTTCTGTAGCTCTAGATCCCCGGTAAAGTCATGGTTCATTAAACAGATACAATGAAGTAAATGTGAGGTGCATAGTGGGAAACACCTAATCACTTAACTCAACAATAAAGCCATTACACGCAGAGCACACAGTA
>NW_023339774.1:1257057-1261001 GCF_004916995.1 Morone saxatilis | reverse complement strand
TCACAGGAAATGTGTGGACCGCGCAGAGTTCTGCTAGCGTATAGAGGCTACATAGATACACATAACAACAAGAATAAAACACGTGGAATACAGGCAGCATTGAGCCCCCCCCGTTTCCTGTGCGAGGCACTACTCACAGCATGGGGACAATAAAGTTTTTTATTATTATTATTATTATTATTATTATTATTATTATTATAGCAAATAGTTCCAGTCTATATGAACAAACTATTGTCTTTTCAAATAGTGATGTTTGTGTGACATTTTATGGTGTTAAACTGTCACAGTGTAGCCCAACTGATACTGGACTTTTGAGGCATGTCAACTATCAGTATTTGTCAGGTCACATCAATCATATCATTATGCAATTGACAATTGTTTTTAATATTTTTAAATAGCATTTTTCAGCCCTACATTTATCTTGTAAAGATTTGTGGCCTAGATATTTATTGAGTTGGATATTTAACTGTAAAAATGAATTTTGTAGTGCTCTTGTGTATAGATGCATGGTATGGGTTGTTTTTCCAGCCAATACGGATAATCCATTCTTCTCATGGTCTATAATGGATAGTTGCACATTTTTGTATTTTAAAAAGAAGTTCTTAACCTGTAGTTTATGGGCACTTGAGGGTTAAGAGAGACTGAGATGTAGTGAGCAGGGTTAGGGTTAGTAATGATTCTAAATATGGAAGAGCAACCTGCAACACAGTGTAACAAAACACTAGAACAAATACTACGGATGATGTACAATGTTACTTAGAAATCGGCTCGCTACAAACTCGCTCCTCTCCCATCCCTGCCAGTGTCGTGGTTGGAGCCGCTGAAAATCACCTGACCTACTTCAGTCTCAGACTGTGTTGTGGTGTTGATAACAAAACGTTTTGTTGTTGTTAGCAGTGGTATGTACCTATTTTTATTAAAAAATTTAATATTAAACTGTTTCCATTTCTTTTTCAGAAAAAGAGCAACAGGAAGCAATCGAACACATTGATGAAGTACAGAATGAAATTGACAGGTGAGTCTGATCTCAGCTGTGAGCAGTGACAGATGGGTGCACTGAGAGTTTTCTTATTAAGTGTTTTTTCTCTTCTTTCTTTGCAGACTGAATGAACAGGCCAGCGAAGAAATTTTAAAAGTAGAGCAGAAGTACAACAAATTACGCCAGCCATTCTTCCAGAAGCGATCAGAACTCATAGCCAAAATTCCCAACTTCTGGGTCACAACATTCGTCAACCATCCACAAGGTAAACTTATTATTAGATAAATAAATATTTTGTAGTCTTTATTTTATTGGTCTGTATTTGTGGAGACCCTGACATCCATTTCTTTACAACTGGTTCATGCTTTTAAATGTTCTGTTAGTGTGTTTCTAATGGCCTGATGAGCGACTAACAGTGTGTGCGCTCTGCCTGTGTCCTGTAGTTTCAGCTCTTCTGGGAGAGGAGGACGAGGAAGCACTTCATTACTTGTCGAGGGTGGAGGTCACCGAGTTCGAGGATATCAAGTCCGGATATAGAATAGATTTTGTAAGTTGTCAGGTTCGCTTTTGTACTTGTACATTGTAAACATCATACCATACACTCAGATGTGACACAGGTGTGTTTCCTCTTCTTTAGTACTTTGATGAGAATCCGTACTTTGAGAACAAAGCCCTCTCCAAAGAGTTCAACGTCAACGAGAGTGGAGATCCTGTTTCCAAATCAACTGAAATCAAATGGAAAGCTGGAAAGGTTTGTTTGTATTTTTTTGGTTTTTGTTTGCTTGTTTGTGTGGGATTTTATGAAAATGTATTCCATTTTTTAAAAATACAACTACACAGTCTTGTTAACCCAAGAAGTAGGAAAACATTGAATTGAATGAAAAGTCAGCTACATTTTATTTGACTTTAATGCTACGTCTTCCATTGCACTTCTTACTTTCGCCAGTCCTCCCAGTGTTTGGATTTGTAGATGTTTTTCAGGTTTTTGCATGTGTAACACAGGGCGTTAACGGGTCTTAAAAATCTGAACTTCAGGCCCTACAAAACGAAGCGAATACTAATTTCCCTTCATGTTTTTTGCACTTCTTTTGCCAGTATGAAGATGAAATGGGTCTTAAATTGCCTTCATTTAAAAAAAAGTCTATTCTCATCAATAAACAGTTTCTAACCTTCAAACACATTTTCCTCTATAGGACCTGACGAAGCGTACGGGCCAGACGCCAAACAAAGCTGGGAAGAAAAGGCAGCATGAGGAGCCAGAGAGCTTCTTTACCTGGTTTAGCGACCACTCGGACGCAGGAGCCGACGAACTGGGTGAAGTGATCAAGGACGACATCTGGCCCAACCCGCTGCAGTACTACTTGGTAGGCTCATCACCCTTCACTGTGGTTTCTTCTCCTCTTAGAAAGTGGGCAGACAGAAAACAGCCCTGTGCTAAAACAACACAAGGTGCTTTGTTGGTGGGGGCTTATTGCTTGAGGTACTGTTGATGTGTTAAAATACAATCATTAAGTCCATATCAATGAATTTGAAGGCTTATTAGAAACTAAAACATTGCAAAGTGACAAGATTTTATAACTGGTAAGTTAGCACAGTGACAGGGTTTACATTACCAGGCTTACACAGTTATATATCATACATACATAGGTGTTACCTTCTAGGGATATACAATAAATCGTGAAACAGTTCAATTGCAATACAAATATATATGTAGATTTATATCAGTAAGATGAAAAATGAATCATGATAACTATGGTATCAGGCCTAGGGATATTCCTGGCAAATTTCCTTGTTAATTAAACGGAAATTTAAATTCAGTCTAGTCTAAAAGTGAGAAAACACTGGGGACAATAGTTTAAATTGAGCACAATTTGACACGGTTAAACATGGTCCGCCATTTGAAAACGTTATTAATCAAAAGATTATTATTATTATTATTATTATTATTATTATCATCATAAGCCCAATTGGCATCACAGTGTCTGTGGGTTGGGATGATGTCATCTTGTTTTGTTGAGGGTGGCTAACATTAGCAACACTAGCACCAGCAGCCTGCTCACCTTGCAGGTTAATCTCCAGGTCAATTGTGCTGAATGTGGTTACTCATCGCTCCGGCCGGAGTGCTTATATGCCAATTTATTTCTGACTAACTCTATTTTTATTTTGTGTCTGTGTAACATCTTACATGCAACAGTTAACCAGCATTGTACAATGCCTACCTTTCTAAATTATTCATAATAATTTAACCACCTAATATTTCTCTAACCAACTAGGAACCTTTTTCAATGACTAGTCGACTAAGCATGCACATACCTAGTTGTAGTACTGGTTAATAGTGCTAATATGCCATGAGAGTGCAGTGTCAGCACTACTTTCTTTTATGACTAAATTCAGTCCCACCTCAATACAGTAACTCATACCATTACTAATAGTTGTATTTAGGCACCTTGGCCAGGATCAGGTGGTTAATGTCTGAATGTTCCCAAGGTCCCCGACATGGAGGATGAGGAAGGCGATGGGGATGATGACGACGATGAAGAGGAGGGTCTTGAAGATATCGATGAGGGGGAGGAAGAGGAAGGTGAAGATGAGGATGAGGATGGAGATGGAGAAGATGGAGAGGTAAGATTACTGTAGAAATGCACACAAATTCTGCATTCACATGGATTCAGGAAGACGGTAGATGGCAAACTGGACATCATGTTGGTGTACAAGAGCAGAACGGTAAATTAGGCGAGGCTGGCAGAGAATACTGGCAACAGTAACAAAACATTTTTGAAAATTATATATCTGCTCATTAGAAGTATCACAGCACTGAAGCCGCCTTGCTCAAAGTTACCAGCTACCTTTTAATGGCTGCTGATAGTGGCATGTGTTCAACTTTGCTTCAGTTGAGTATGGTGTGCTTCAGGGGTCAGCCTTGGGTCCAATTTTTTACTTATTTATTTATTTTTTTAAATACATA
>NW_023339774.1:1253232-1256957 GCF_004916995.1 Morone saxatilis | reverse complement strand
TATGTGTCCAGACCAACAACATGTAAAAGATGGACAGAGTGTGTCCACTTCCTCCCACTGTACAAAAATGAAGCCAAAATATCCCAGATACGGCCTCTGCCATATTCTGCCATTTGGAGCCAGAGTCTGAGCAGTTATCGGGGTTGGCACTGCGGTATTAAAGTCCTGCCCACACGCCTGGTTAACTCAAATGTGACCAGGGCTCAGCTGGCGATCATGATGTGAAACACCTTTTTATAGCTTCAAATATATCAGAAAAATTAACACTTGAACATACAATAAGCGCGACAAGAACTACCTAAAATGACAGAAATCATCTTTGTGGGAAAAATGTATTTGACGTGTACTTTTAGTACTTTTAGTTTGGCCCATCTGCTAAAATGGAGACCGTGGGCTTTATGACCTATACTGCAGTCAGCCACCAGGGGGTGACTGAGATATTTTGGCTTTACTTTTAGCTAGCTAGTTACCTTGCATTTTGCTTTGTACCAAAATGCTAACTAACCTGCCGTCTAACTACCTAGCTAATAATTGATTAGTTAGTGTTTTGCTAACTTAAGATGTGACTCGTACAGGAAAGAAGAAAGTTGAACAAGGTTCTGACTGAGGCTCAACTGTTATTATGAATAAATATAAAGTGTTATTCTGATTAGTCTGCTGTTGGACCAGTGTAGGACCATTGTTCTAAAGTTGTAGCACTAGTTTGGCCCAAATGGAGACAGATGTTTAATGAACACATGGCAGAGCTCTTAACTTTTTAACAGAAACACCAAATTAACTTATATTGTTGAGTCATAGTATAGTAGCTCTTCCATCTAGGGTCTACACAACTGCAGATAGATTATATGAGCCACAAAGTCGAAGACTTTTAATTGAAGCATATGAGAGCAATACCAATAAAGTAGAATTATTAATTATGTAAGTATCTAATTGACCTTCACAACAGGACCAATGACTTAGAAAAGTGGCATGGTAGAGGATGTGTAAAAACAGATTATACACATATAAAGCTGATCGTCACCACTTCACTGGTCCGACTTTGCACTCTGCATAGAAATAAATACAATATGTATTACATATACTGTTCCTTTAAGTCGTTCAAATCAGGTTGAACATACTTCAATCATTCTCTTGACATAAAACATGCCATGTTGTTCTCCCACCAACAGGTGGAGACATATCACACATACATGGACGGAGGTGATAAATGGAAAGCTGCAACCAGGCTTATTGTTACTTGAGGCGAAGTCATTTTTCTATAGGCTTGATACAAAAATAGTTTCTTTTTCGTCACATCCGGTTTTTACTTGATTGACGTGATTAGATGTTCCATGCTTGCAGTAATGTCACTGCAAATACTACATGTAAGCAACAAAGCTTAAAACTTCTTTATAATAATTCACTTGATACAAGAGAAAACAACATTGAGTTGTAAATACTAATAATAATAAAATGTGCTGACACCTTTGATGGTATTGGTGTTCATCCTGAACATGGCTGCTTTGTTCCCAGTGATTTCACTGTATAAACTAAAGTGTGCAACAGCTTGTTTGCTGTGCAGAAAAGCTAGTAGGTTAATGGGGCTACTGTAAGATCACAATGCCATTCAGGAGAGATAATGAATGAAGTTACCGGTCAAAGAAAAGGAGCCTGCCTCGCCATATTGGCAGCACTGAGCTTTGGGTCATTTTGTAACATATTAGCTACTCTCAGGAAGCATTATTTCTCCAGCAGAAATGTTATCATTGAACAGAGCAGGCTGCACGTTTGAACCCCACAGTCGGCTGCTGGGCCTTTACAGGAAGTGATGATGCGTCCACAATACATTTTATTGACATTACTAAGGTATATCATTAACTATAGTGTAACATATGGTGGAAACATAACCAGGCGATGTTAACTTTGTTATTTTTGTTTAATGTTAAATATAATAGATTAAAGGGTCCACGTCGACACACTACGGAAAGAAAAGCTAGGATGTTTATCCTGGAGAAAAAGCGGAAGTGAAGACGGGATTTCTCTCTCGCCTGTGCACAGTCTCTCCGTAACCAAGGTAACGTTAGCTTGGTGAACAATGGCTACAGTCAATGCTAGCACAACAGCTAGCTCACTGATGGAGCAAGCTGTCAAACCCGTGTGAATGCAGTTAACGCTAATTAAGACGTTGAATGTTAATGATTCAGACGTTCTTTAGCCTCAGCAAAGCACTTTTATTAGCATGTTTACAGACGAAGCTCTGGACTCAGTGAGTATTAAGTCTCTGTGGAGGAACTCTCAGCAGTCGGCGCAGGACTCGGTAAGTTTCAGCAACAATGCAAACTGAAGCTCCGTTAGCATTAATCCCAATGTGTGCGTTACTTAACGATCTCCTGTAACAGCATTGTTCTTAATGTAGCAGTAGTTGGCTAGCTGACATTTCTTTCCCCAAGAGAACAACAGGTAGCTTTAGACTAATGCCAATATGACTTACATTAATACTTATTAATAACATGTTCACGGATAATGCAAACAACGTTACTACAGTTGAAGCATTCACCTGAAACTCCCTTTTTAGACCGTTTAAAGGTCCACTGTGTAACATTTAGGAAAACCAATAGAAAGAAATGGAACGTAATATCCGTAGGGGTTGTAGTTAAGTTAAATTCTTCACTATGAAGAAGTTTTCTATTTCTGCCCCACGTGGCCAAACATCTGGTTAATAGTGTAACTCTAAACTGTGATTGGCTGACAGTATGATTAGTAGTAGAAGGGCCTATTTGCTGGTATTTCAGAGAGGCTGCCAGACCAAAGCTGTGCACAGTGCTGAGGCAGAGGTCCAGACTGTGTCGACTACCATCAGCAGCACGCAGACGGACCCACTGTACCAGGCGACAGAGCAGCTCTTCCAACAAAACCATGAGGAGCCGGAGCCACCAGGCCTGAAGGACTTCCTGCAGAGGGTTGAGGACGTGGTCGTCAGGGAGCTGGTCAGAAATACCAGGAGTCACGCCTTCGATGGGTTCCAGGTGAACTGGGAAGACCACAGTAATCTGGTGAGGAGGACCAATGATGGACAGCTTTATAAGCCAGAGGGGAATCTGAAAGTTTGTAGTTGTCCCCGATGACTGGATGTTTGAATATTTTGGAGCAGCTCTTCGTGGAGAGTTCTTTGTGTGACACAGTTCCATGTTTGCAGGTTTCATGCCTCCATTGCCTTCAACATCCCAGCGCTGTAGAAAGGGGTCTTCATGTAACCAGTGTGTCCTGGAGTTGTACAGGTTCAGTTATTGCCTGTGCCTACGGTCGGTATGTTAGTGCTTCACCTGATATATAAAATAACTGAAGAAATCAACAGAAAAGTGTTTCCTGTCCTGTTGTGGCATGGTTCAGATGTGTGTGTTTCCCGTGGGCAGGATTGACGATGGAGACTGGAGCACCGAGAGGTCTTGCGTCTGTACGTGGAACCTGGACCGCCGAGGCCTGAACCCCAAACAAGCTGATCTGGTCGTAGATGTTCCCACTGCAGTCACTGCCCTGTGCTGCCACCCCCAGCAGCCCGCCCTCATCGCAGGTACACCGCCAGTCTGTGCCTTCACATCATCAGCGGAGAACAGACAACTGTCTCACCTGAATGGCAGGGTTTCAAAACTACTAAAACCTGCTGGCAACCTGAGGAAAAGAGGGGATTTTATCTGGCAACAGCTTACATTAGCGGCAGGGGTGTTTCTAGACCCCCTGGGGGCCCT
>NW_023339774.1:1232750-1253132 GCF_004916995.1 Morone saxatilis | reverse complement strand
GAGGGGGGTGGGAGGGTCACCATTTTCACCGGAACAGGCTATTTAACCATCCAAATGATTTCTAAACGGGTTTATTAAGCTGAAAAAGTTGCCAAGTTCCCCTTTAAACAACTATTGGATGCATTGAACGAATGAATGAATGAATGAATTGAATAAATGAATGAATTGTAATAACTGTGGTTTAGCACCATCAAATCCTCATCCAATACTTTACCAAATACCTGCAAAACTAATGATGTTCCCATCAGCCTCAGCTGTACCTGAAAGCACCACTGTGCCTAAGCACAAGCTTAAAGAGCTGCTAGCCTGACTGTACACTTGTTTTAAAGGTCCAGTGTGTATGATTGAGGAGGATATGTAGTCAGAAATGGAATATAATATTCAATGGAATATCATTTTTATCTACAAAGGGAGCAGGTCCTCCATGTTTCTACAGTAGCCCAGAATGGACACAGTAGAAACTACGGTGCCTGTGAAAAACATTAAGGGCCCTCTCTACAGTCATTGTCTGTTCTGGGCTACTATAGAAACATGGTGGTTTAACAAGGCGTACTCTGTAGATAAAACTGTCTCATTCTAAGATAACAAAAACATAATTCCTATATTCAGGTGATTATACACTAAAGAAAACATAGCTATGAATATCATATGCCATTTCTGACAATAGATCCTCCTAAATGTTCCACACTGGACCTTATAAAGATGGTTAAACTTCTAGGACAAACATCTAAGAGCAGAAGGTAAAACACTTTGAAGCTGAACATACGCAGTATCATCCAGTGTTTTTTATAGAATTAGTTGGGATCAATGGACCAATAGTATTTTTTTAACCCACAAATGCAATAATCCACTAATTATAATTATTTTAAACATAATCTAAATCTGATTATATTTCTATATTATATCTCTCTCTCATTATGATATTCATGCAGTGTTTTGCATTGAGACAAACAATTTGTGGACTGAAAATGAGATGTTATTTTCTTATCTTGGTAAAATCGAAACATTTTCTCTTACCTCAGAGAAGAGAACTAACAATAAGAAGAAATCACTGATGGACTGGAGGGTCATTCTGCTCACACACAGGTTACATACAGTATAGTGGGCTCTGAATGCTTAGTAGGTGAACAGTGGTTGTATTAATTTTAATGAATAGAATACTTTGATAGGTGCATCCTAAAAGCTCAAAGTGCTCCTGTGTGCTGCACAGTGAAAACGTGTAGTTTGTGTCGCCCACAGGCCCGAGGCAGCAACACTGTGGGTGTCACCTCCTTGGCTCTGTCTCCCTGGGACCCCGACACCTTCCTGGTGGGCTCTGAGGGCGGCCTGCTGCTCAGATGCTCCTTCTCCTCCAAGAAGCCGGCTGCAGCGCCCTCAGAAGGCCAGAGTGTGACACCAAGGGCCCCAGCTGTCTTCTCGTTCAGACCCCGCAGTGGCCCCGTCCACTCCATACACTGCTCCCCTTTCCACAGGTCACAGCTCAGTTCACCAACCAAACCCACCATCATCACTGGCAGGTGACTCAGCAGTCCTGACTCATGTCTTGTGTCGTCTGCAGGAACCTGTTTGTGAGCGCAGGGACAGACGGGCTGGCCCACCTCCACTCTCTGCTGCAGGCCGACCCGCTGCTCTCACTCAGGGTCTCAGACTCGTACGTGTTTCAAGTGGAGTGGTCTCCAACCAGACCGCTGGTCTTTGCTGCAGCCACCGGACAAGGTAGAGCATAACCTGGTCTCAATAACCGTCAAAATGATCCCTTCATTTCCTGTTAGGCCATGTTTTTATAGGATACTTGTGGGCTAAAAGCTGCGTTTATACCTCCTATATCAGATTAAGATCAGGAAGTAGACCCGCTCTCCAAGTTGGAGTTGGAGACATCAGCCAGTCTATCTTAAGGTCACTCATCAGATCTTTGTCATTGCTCTGATTTCTACCTTTTACAAAATGGAGGATGAGTTAATAATCTTGTAAATGAACAAATACTATTAGTTCTTACAGTACAGCGTAATGTGTCATGTAAATGAAGCAATAGTAAGTGAATGTATCCTTGTCTCTCTCTCTCTCTCTAAGGTGAGGTGCACATATTGGACCTGGGCCGCAGGTCTCTGAGGCCGGCAGCCACCATCGAGCAGGGTGCTGCAGGCCAAGCTGCGACTTGTTTGGCCTTCAACCGTCAGAACGCCCACCTCCTGGCGGTGGGGAAAACAGACGGGACAGTCAGCGTTTGGCAGCTGAGTGCAGATTTGACGGAGCAGAGCCCCAGAGAGAGCAGCCAGCTGGAGCAGATAGCCAATCAGGTGGCAGAATGAGACATTAGCCTGGGAAAAGAAGACTGCTCACTGACTGATTTATGTGAACTGTTTTTAATGCTCATATCTCAAAGACTAAACAATAAAATTTTGGAAGTGAAATAAAAACAGGAGTAGAAGGTTCCAGTTCTAACCAGTAGCGTTTATTAAAGCACACTGCAGTTGTTAAGGTGTTATGACATTATTGGTACTATTAGGTTCTTAAATTCATCGAAAGCACAAGCTAAAACAGCTAAAACAATCACATTCAAATGCAGACAGATCCACTATGCTATGCTAAGTGTAGAGCGAGATAAATAGTACAGGTAGTTGTTAATAGTGAGTATTCCTAGTGCCACAGTCATGCAGTTTCAGCCGTGTGTTCGTGTTGAAGTGTGTGAGGGAAAACGCGTCCCGATTGGTCACTGGTGGGTGGGGGATCAGTTGACGAAGAGCGAGCGGGTGAATTCGACAAAGTCAAAAGCCGTTGGCAGCTCGCGGCCCTTGCCGTCAAGGTAGGGCTTCATGTGTGAGAGGCAGTAGTCCGCCTGCTCCTTGGTAAGGTTCTGAAAAGGAGAAGGGGGACAGTTAGACCTCTGGGTAGACCTGACACTCAAAGTGAATCCAGAGAGCGAGCAGTGAACACATCTGACCTGGTAGAGCTCTTCTTTAGTGACGTAGGGTTTGTTCTCGGTGCTGAGGGCCCGGAAGGCGCTCTCTATCTCCTCGCTGGACTTAACGTTCTCTGTCTCCCGGCTGATCATGAACGCCATGTATTCCTGCAACGACACATTGCCATCCCTGCAGACACACAATCCTCACAGTTAGCCAGACAGCCTGCCATACAGCCTACACTGTACATCCCTATTAAAGTCATTTCCTCAACGTGTGACAGACCTGTTGGGATCCACTGTGTCCAGTATGGCCTCAAACTCAGGATCGGGTTCGCCTTCTTCCACCATAGGCAGGTCGTAGCCCAGCGAGCGTAGACACGATTTGAACTCCTGGTGGTTCAGACGACCAGACTTCTCTTTGTCGAAGTGCCTGCAAATGAACAGGTGATGATGAGGATGAGACTTTGTCAGACCTGATGGAAACATGTCACAATGTTGTCAGCTCATCTCACTCACTTGAACATCATGCTGAACTCCTTCAGAGCCTCCTCTGTCACTCCAGTGGTGTTCCTGAAAGACAACGAGGGAGGAACGTGAGTAGAGCAGCTCACTGATCTCTCAACACCAACCAACAGCTTATGTTTGCCTACAGTGGACCTTCAGTGTGCCAACTCAGTGCTGTGTTGTTGTGTACCTGGCCTGTATCTGTTGCTCCAGGTTGTGCTGCATCCTCATTCCCAGTTGGTCAAGTTGGTCCCACTGCTGGGCCAGGCCCACTGTGCTGTGCTCTGTGTACTTATTGTCCAAGATCAGTGCTTCCTCCATAGCTGCACCAAGGTCTTCAATCTTCTTCAGCTGGCTGCGCATGGCTCTGATCTCCTGGTGCTTACGCTACACACACACACAATCACACACAGAGTACATTAACAAAGCCCTCTACCTCAGCTGCTCTTTGACAATGCTTGTGCTCCATTAGAGTCCTGGTAACTGATGCTCATCTCTACCAGCAGAAGAGTTCACATGAGGCTTTGGTGGTATGAAGGTAAACCAGGGTATTTACTAATCCTGAAGGTATGATTTTCAGTACAGTCAAAAACAGACAGGATCAATCATATTGGCTCTTGAATCATTTATTAATATTTCATTAATTGCCACAGAGTGAGTGGAAAGAATGAACATGTAAGAGCCTCTCTTTTTAAAGCGTGCCAAGTGAAATTAATTGAAATTTTCTCAGACTGTCTCATGTGTCCCCTGTTTGTTAACCAAGTTGTGTTCAGTGCATCTCACTCAGTGCAGATTTGCAGGAGGATTCTGGGCTCCTAAACTAATGCCAGACTGGCAACAAGAACTATGCTGGTTATAACAAACTAGCAGTCATACACCATATACCCTGGTGAAATGTTAGGAAGGTATGACAAAAACCAAATACTGCACGAGCCTAGTTAACATGTTTTGCAACAGTGAGTGATTTTTACCTTGGTGGCCTCCAGCTGGGACTCCAGGGTACCAGACTCTTCCACCATACATGACCTGACACCGACACAAACTGATGTTAGCAGGGAAGCAGCACTCACTCTGACACACTGTTAACAAGACATACATCCAGTATTCCCTCAAACCTTTATGAACTAGAATTAAATGTTTTGAGGTGCAAATTAAACTGGCTATTAAGTTATAATTGAACAAATCTTTAGGTTTGATAGACTAACTCTGTCCTATGACAGTTGAGCTGCATTCATGCCAAAGATCTACTGGTAACCCAAACCATGCAAGGCTAGGGCTACTGCACACAGGACTGGAAACTGCTTCAGATCATTAGTACTTCATGAATGTGAAAGTCAGTTTTCTGTTACAGGAGATGAATGGTGCACTGTGAAGTCACTGCACACATGCTGAAAACTAAACCACAATAACCCAATGGGACCAAATTTCACTTAAAGTTGCTTAGAATCCTCCTGTACTGGTTAGAAGCCAATCATTTGCAGTTTCCACCCCTGAGGTACACATGGTAAACATGGTGACAACTCTAAGTTTGAGAACTGTGTGGATGTTAGTACAGGAGGAAGGTACTGAGCACGCCAGAGCCCAACATGGTGGTTTTAGACTGAAGTGCATAAGGTCACACAGGCCTGACGGCACCCCGTGGGTCAGAAACAGCACAAGAATATAAGAGCAAGGCTTGAAAAAGGTTGACCTTCCAGAAAGATCATCAGCAACCTGGTACTGATAGACACAGATAACCCGCCGATAGGCTATGCTATTCAAAGAGAGGATGAGGAGGAGGAAGGACCAGAGATTAAACATCACACAAGAAAATGGAGCAAAACCACAGGGAATTTTCCAGAAAGAGAATCATGTACATCAACGAGAAACAGACTGGTCCTACAAGCTTCATCATTTCAAATCAACACCCACCTTTAAGATCATCATCACATCCTACACACACACACACACACTCTATATCAGACGCTCATATAAACACACGTATAAATAAGAAAAGTGATATTAACCCATCCAGAAGATATGTCCTGTCACAGTAATCCCAAGCATCAGCGAGGAAGCAGTCAAGCGGAACGAGGGAGAAAGAGAGGGGAGGGATGGAGAGAGGAAAAAAGAGAACAAATACACATTAACAATGACACAGTGCTCAGTGCAGACAACCCTGAAAACAGAAAATGCTAACAGCAGTGTGGACAGCGCTCAATGTTTTGACGCCCTAGCTTTGAAAATGGAGACGTGTGTGAATGTTTGTGAGAGAGCAAACATTTCACCAGTAAGCATGCTGAGCTCGTTTACACAGACACACACTGCAGAAAGCACCTTCACAGTATGCAAACAAAAGCAACGTCTGCAGCATGCCACAAATACCCCGATGTCATACTGGTTTGGATAAAATCTCCAATATGGATGGTGGGAAGGTAGTTTATCTCCTATTTTGTGTGCCTCTTTTTTTATTATAATTTTTTATACACTAGCATTGTATCAAAGTTTAAAAATCTGGTAAAAATCTGGTTAAACAGAACCATCTAGGAAGTGGTTGTTGGAACAAGCTCAAACACACATTACATTTGCAGTGAAGTTAAGCGACAAAATGCTGCTGAATCTGGTTCCTTCCAATTGTCAGATAGGCATTACCCATCTGTGTGCTAAATTTGGGCAAATCATAAACATCCAGTTTTATAAATGATCTTTTTAGAGCATGATGGGGTGATACACAGTAGCTGTGGTTTGTCATTAGCCATGCTATTGTTTACTTCCTTTTTCCAAAATCAGAAACAGGCTGAGACTGGTCTAGCATACTGCAAAATAGATCCATTTAACAGTTTCATACATGCAGTTGCACAAAAAGTTGCTGCTAAGAAAATACATATGCCAGTGTGTGTGTCAAGACCATCATGAAACTAAGACATTTTCAGCTTTAAAACATTCATGCTAGGTTGAAATGTTGAACTATATGAAAGAAGAGCTGATATGAGTTGAAAGAACGCGTGCTCTACCTGGTCTCCTGCAGCCACTGGTGGAAAGCGTTGGCGTGCTGTGCAAACTCCTGACGCAACTTGTCGTTTTCCTCCTGCCTCCTCTGCTCCTTCTGCAGCTCCAGCTCCCGCTCCTACACTCACATTCACAGACGGACAGAAAGACACAGCAGCAAGGTAAACTTTACTGAAAACTACTTCCAACCTCTGCAAATCACAATAAATCGTATATATTAGTGCTGAATTTTGTGTGAACAAGTATATCATCTTAGATGTGGAGACCTTGATGATCTTCTGCAGGTTCCTCCAGGTTTCTTCCAGGGCCTCCATGGTGAACCAGGTGTAGGGGTTGGACACCACCTGGTAGCTCTTGATCTGCTGGTCCAGCTCGGCCAGCTGGTTGAAGTCAGCCTGAGCTGAGCTCAGTGAAGAGCGGAAGGCCTCATGGGCTTCGCGCAGCGCCCGGATCTCCTCCAGGGAGTTGCACCTCACCGGGTCCGTCAGATCCTCCTCTGCGTTCTCAAACCAGCTGTTGAAAGCCGACGCCTTCTTGGCGAATGTCAGGAACAAGTCCTCGACCTGGGGTGGGTGGAAAAGATACGTTCCTTAAAACAAGTCCAGCTTACTGATAAAACCTCAGAAAAAAAGCTTTCACTTTGGACATCACTTCCGAGGATTTAGGGTTAAAAAAACCAGCCCTTCGTCACAGGATGCTCTACCTTTCTGAAGTGCTCTTGAGCCTCCAGAAGCTTCTTCTTGCGAGCGGCTGAGTTGGACAGCAGCTGGTTCCAGCGCTTCATCAAAGCAGCATGACGAGCTTCAATGGCTTTTGATTGGACGTGCTTGGCAGCCACCAGCTGGTCCTTGAGAGCTGTGATGTTGGTGATACCCTCCTGCTGGAAGGCCTGGAGACCGGCATCAAACGTCTCCTGCAGACGGACACAGAAAAAAAAAAAAAAAGATGTTGGAAAGAGTAACATGGCACAGAGGAAAAGTAGAAGAGTGTTTCAGAGGATGGAGGACCTGTTTGGTGAGCAGGGTCTGCACAGAGGACAGGTCTCTGCCATAGTCATCAGTCTTCAGGCTGTTCTCCTTCTCACCTAAACACAAAGAGCATCCACAGGTTCAGAGACGAAGATAAAGACACACTAGTCAGACAGTTATGGATTCTGATTGAGCATTAGATAATATCATATATGATATCATCTAAGATCTTTACAGTATAAATACAATTGGATATCTTTTAAGTGAATATATTTTAGTAGGATTACAGTACACACTACACATACACTACTATAGAAAATCGATAGAAGTTTGTTTTAGAATGAAAAAAGACAGAAGTGTTAATGTGTTCGTACCAATCCAGGACTCCACCACATCCGCCTTCCAGTTGAACTGCAGGAAAGCAGAGTTCTCATCTAGCTTGGCCTTCCTCTGAGCCGCTGCCCTCTCCAGCTCCAACACTTTGCCTCGTAGAGCCGACATCTTGGCACTGATGTTGTCCACATGATGGTTGTTCTGTTTGAAACACATGCAAATGATCCTCAATCCTTTGTTCTGTAGATGATTATTTCACTGCTTTTAAAAAGTGTATTTTCTCTCAGTGATACACAGTCAGTACCTTCTTGATGAGCTCCTCTCCATTAGCGCACACATCGTTGACTCTGTCCCTGTGCACGGTGAAGTCGGTCTCAAATGCTTCATGCTTTTTCAGCAAACCCTGTTGAAATAAAAAGGTCCAACTTAGCACTCTCTAATCAGTTACAAAAAAAAAAAAACACTTTAATGTTATGGGGAGTGTTGTCTGTGACAGAAAAGCACCTGCACAGCAGCCAGTGTATCTCCGTAGTCCTCGCTCCCAACTAGATTCAACTTCTCATTAATCCAAGCTTCTTCCTCTTCCACGTTCGCCACAAACTGCTGGTACTCCAGTGACTCCTCCAGCCTCTGTCCCCTGGAAGCAAACACACATGATGCCTACACTTACACACCTGCTTCCATCTGTGCGTATGTGTCAACCAAGAGTGTGTATCTCAGCAGGCTTACCTCGCTCCAGATAAGTCTTTGAGTTCCTTCCAGTGGTCGACAAACTGGGCGAGCCTCTGCTGGATCTCGTCCTGGCCAATGGTGTTGTCATCGGACAGCTTCTTCCCAGTGTCCAGCACCGACTGGGAGCACACAGAACATATGATCACTACACTTTATCCCAGATTATAGCCAGAATGTGGACCAAATGCTGTGGACTGTCAAGCTCAAGTGGGGTTCAGGTCCAAGTCAGGTATTCAACAGTCAAATAATGCAACTTGCTATGGTATCATGGCATCATTAAATTTACAGATGACAGAGTTCAGCGAAATTTTGACTTGCTTCTGTGTTCATGCTTAGTACAAGCACCGACAAGGCCCCAGAGGAGGCGTTGTCGGCAGCACTCGAAGCAGGGGGATACAGCTAGCCTTACTCTGTCCAAAGTTAAGAAAATACACCTACCTCAACCTCAAAAGTTCACAAATAAACATATTGTATGTTGTTGTTGTATAACATTTTATGGGGAATTTCTCGCTCTAACTATAGCCTTTTTTTAAAAAAGTGTAACCTTTTTAAGGGGCACAGTGGGCATCAAGGTTCAGAACCTGCTTTACACAAATTTTGTGGTTTAAGTTTACTGAACAACAGCACAATGGATGGATGGATGACCTTACCTGAATGGCTGGCTCATGGGCTCCCAGCTCAGCTTCCAGCCTCTTATGTTTCTTCCTCAAATTCTGTACTCCTGTCAAATCACGTCCGTAGTCCTCTGAACTTACAAGCAACTTCTTTTCTCTGTCGGGGCAGAAATGTTTATTTAAGTTGTTTATGTTCCATAATTAAATACAAAAAAAGACCATCTCATCCCATCTCCACAGCTAATTTCCCTGATCCGAGGGGCAACTCTCTTACTTGATCCACGATTCTTCATCATCCAGGTCCCTGAAGAACTGATGCAGGCGGTGGGACTCGTTGAGTTTGGCACGGCGACCGGCAGCCATGCTCTTGATCTTGGTGAAGCGGCCATTAACAGCATCACGCTTGTCCTTCACCTGTGAGGTGTCGAAAGCGTTGCTGGCCATCAGGCTGTCAGCCTGGCCGTTTAGATCCTTCAGACGGTCCTGCAGGGAGGAGCGGGGTGGTCAGAGTCTCTTAATCTATGAATGCATTTTCATGTTTGCTTCTTCAACTCTTGTTACCAACTCACTACCAACTCTCTAGGTGGGTATTTTGTAATCTGTGAGACAGAATTTTCACAAATGTTGTGAAATAAGGTTGTTCCCTGAGGTACAGCTGACCCACATACCTCGTGGGCAGAAATATCAGCCTCCAGCAGCTGGTGTTTCTTCAGCAGGTTGTTGACTGAGGCAAGATCTTTGCCATAATCCTCAGAGGCAAGAAGAGCTTCCACCTGAGAAACAACAAACATGCATCAGACTTTGAGATGATCTTCTGCACATTGGTGTGCCAGAATTGGTACACATGTATCTGGTATGCAGTCTCACCTCAGACAGCCAGAAGTCGAAGTCCTTGATGCCTGTGTTGAAGTTCTGCTGCTTGTTGGCCTCTTTGAGTTTCTGGCTTTTTTCTGCTGATTTGTTGACGAGGAACTGCCACTGTTCATCCAGAGCATTGAGGCGTGCCTGAGGAACGGACAACACATGTTTGAAGCTATTTTCACTTTGTCACTATACTACTGCATTTAAATCGGTTCTTACACATAACGTATGGAGAGCCAATAGGCCTCAGTTTATTTTATACAGAATCCATGTCTTGCTGTGGGGCTGAACAATTTAAAGATAACATCCATGGGATTATTCTGACCAATATTGGAATTTAAATTGTGTTTATTTATTATTATTATTTCAATATATATGAATAAAATCAAATTGTAAATTGTTAATACCTGTAAATCTCATTCTGCTATTAAGCTGCATTTGTGTCTGCTGAATGCCTAATATTTAATGGATATTTAATAACAGACTTTTGTTATAGAGCATTCACAGTATGCAGACATGTTGAATATACCTTGACTGCATCCTCGCTGCCGGCACAGGCTCCTCTCTGGATCAGGGCGTTGCCGGTATCAATGACCCCACGAATTCGGTCTGCGTTGGCGTGCAGCTCAGCCTCAAACGCCTGATGTTTCTGATGCTTACTCTGACAGCACACACAGAGGTGGGAGTGAACACAGGCACAAAATGAGAACCACAAGGTGAACAAGCTCCTGTTTTATGGTGTAAATGTTCAGAACTCTCCTTAAACTGAGATAAGTTGTTTAACACTTAACAATTACTTTTATACTTAAGTTGTAAGCAAGACCTAAAATTTAGGTCAGTTCAACAAAGTATTTGAAGTACTATAAGGCTAACATTATTGGCAATTGTGAATTAGTTTATAAAATTGTGTTTGGAACTGAAAAACTAGAGAATGGAATATAAAAATTACACAGGACACCGACCATGACAGACAATGTGTCGGACAACGACAGACACAGAGGACAAACGTGAAGAACATAAAATGGTGGAGAGGACAACATCTGCAAAAAGCTAACTTGGAAAAAACTTAATGAAGGAAGAGTCACTTCAAAGTTGCTTCATGTTTGTATCCTTCTACATTTCCATGACCTTCTCAGCTGGCCTATTTACTCTTTAAAGATCATACACAGAGCCACTTAGGGGCTGGTGATTGCTTCTTATCATTTAGAATTTGTCAGCTCTGCTATTAGTCAGAAATACTTTTTCATTTAATGGTCCAAAGAAATTTGTTTGACTGTGGAATTAAATATGTGCAACAAGTTTGAAGATAACCCCCTTCAAAAATTGAAAATATAAATGGAAGCCACACCCAACAACTAGTAGCCTTCGATGACAAAACAAACCTAGAATAAAATACAACAAATGAACACAGAATTAAGCCAAAACACTGAAATTAAAAAAATTAAAACCCAGATGGAAAAGAAGCTGGCACTCAATAGTGCTGATGAGGGACAAACTCAAGATGGAGTGCCTATTCTACATTGTGGCTACACACACAGCAAAGACATGGACACATGGATAACCTGCTCGGTTGTTAGTCAGCTGACACACTACTCAAACTTACCAGCAGCTTGGACAGCTATAAAAAAAAAAAAAAAATAAGACAGTGGGAGAAAAATTCAGTCTCACTTCAGACAGGACACAGGGAGGGATTTGACACAGTTAAGAGTATCATCAATACAACGAGACAAAACAGATTAGCATTTTTTTTATTTTAGCTAAGGACACACGAATCAGTAAAATCAGTAACCATCTAGGAAAATGTTTATGTTCCTTTAAAAAAAGAAACAAATACTATCTTTTCTGTTCACTAAATTAATGGGCAGAACTTAGTCAGACTGTCCGTGATATGAACTTCTGTTAGTTAGCCCTGTGTTAGTAGAAGCCAAATGTGTACCTGGATATTGGTAGGGTCCTTGTAGGACTCATCAGTTGCAGTCTGCAGCTTCTCGCTGATCCAAGCCTCAATTTCATCCACATCCCTGCTGAACTGCTGCAAAGTCTGGGATTCACCCAGCTTGGAACGCTTCTCAATCATCTGGGCCTTCAGCCGGCGCCACCTTTCAAACATCAGAATTTCAAGTGTAAAATGGAGCTCAAACACAGGAGTGACACACACAGTTGCCTCTAGTTTAGTTGCCAAATGTGGCGCTGCCCTGCCCCAGTAATTGTTTTAAGTGACAACAAAAGTTATCCCATTGTTTAAGAAGAATAGCAAAGCTGGTGTAAGGAGTTATAGGCCAGTTTAATTTTTTATGACTATGTCTAAGGTTTTTGAACAATTGGTGTTTAATCAGGCAATACTTTGTCTCACATAACTTCAGATTTATGGTAGCATATTCTAGTGACAATTGTCTATCCTTTTGATTGTAGGATGCCAGATAAAATTATGTTGTTATATGCTTTTGACACAGTGGGTACTAGGGTATTACATGTAGGGTTCCCCAAGACTCCACATTAGGGCCTCTTTATCCCTATAAAATACAATATGTATAAAAATGAGATGTGAAAAAGCTGACTTCTGTTATATGCTGATGACTGCATTACTGCCATCTGGGAAATAAACAAATATTGAAGATATTGAATGTGTAATGGAGTACCTTTCAATACATTTAGGTAAAACTGTAACTCAATTCTGTTTGAGAGGAAGCTGTTTAAGGCAAACAGGTTGAAAGTTGTGTGTAATGGAACTGAAACTGTCTCAGAAGTGTCACACAAGTAGGACAGATATTGAACCAATTACTCTTCTGTCAAGCCGTTTTATGGAACTAGGTACTCATTTTTTATGCAATTTAGTTTTTTTCCTTATTGATCAGTTGTATGTTACATGTTTTTGTGTCTGTATTCTAAACTCTTGGGACCACTTTAAGTGTCCATCAATAAAAAAATAAACATTAAAAATCCAAATGTTTCGTACCTGTCAAGGACTTCATTGCGGCGGTTGAAGATCTCAGGTTTGGCATAATGGTCAGCTCCAATCAGCTGGTCAGCAAAGGACTGCAAAGCAGCAATCTTCTCCTCCTGTACAGCAGAGCAAAATTTTATCATTTACAGAACACAACTACCAATCAATATTAAAAGCTTTTTGAGAGTCGAAACATCTCACTGACCTGCACGTTAATGGCCTTGTCAAAGTCTTCATGTTTCTTGATGAGGGCCTCCACGCTGTCCAGGGAGTCACCCTTGTCGTCACTGGCAAGGAAGGCTTCACGAGCCGCCATCCAGTTTTCAGCCTGCTCACAGTCCCTGTTGAAGAGCTGCAGGGAGACAAAGACAACAGTTAGTCAGTGAAGGGCCATCAACAGTAATGCCAAAATAACCATTTTTAACTGGTCCTGTCATGGCTCAACACTACAATACCTGGAGCTCGAGGCACTGGTCTAACATCATGCGACGCTGCACCCAGGCCTTCTCCAGATCAGCACGCTCGCGATCTAGAGCCTCCAGTTTCTGCTGAATCTCGGGACTAGCATAGTGGCCTCGCACCAGCAGCTGTTGACCAAATTGTTCAAAGGCCTGGAAGGTTCCAGCACGAGCATCGATCTCTGTGCGGTGTTCCTGGAAAGATAAAAAAAGAAATGAAAGATGCATGGTCAGTGTTTGATGGGCAAAAACCTGCACACACACATCTGCAGTTTTGCACAGAGAAAAAGAAGAAGAATTCAATACCTGGTGCCTTTCCAGAAGGGCTTCGGCTCCCGTCACGTCTTTGGCCAGCTCCTCTGAGGACACCAGTCCTCGGATGCCATTAATCCAGGACATCAGATCTCTGTGTAGAGATGAAGAAGTTATAGCCCAAAAATACCACACATGAACTGCATGTCTTAGACAGTTAAATCTAGTTCATCACCCGAACAACATATGAGACCCAGTCGCATCCACCTGTTCTTCTCTCCTTACCTGAAGTCAGAAAGGAAGCGCTGCAGGTCGTGGGAGTTGCCAAGCTTGTCTTTGCGCTGGTCAGCACGTCCCACCAGGCTGCTCCAGGCAGTGTTAAGCTCAGTGCATTTCTCCTGGATGTCATCCACTGCCTCAGGGTGGGACTGGATCAGACGCTCCGCTGTCTCCCCAAGAGAATTCACCTGGGTAGGGGAATAGCAAAAATTTGCATCAAGACCAATACTACATCTACACCAGAGATTTGGTTGTAGATCAGCTACAAGTCTCATATATGACTAAAAGACAATCTGACCTTATCACCCAGGGCTGCCAGGTCTCTTTCAAAGCCTTCGTGTTTGCGTTGCAGAGCCTGGACACTGGCTAAGTCATGACCGTAGTTGTCAGTGTTGAGGGCCTGGTTCTTCTCCTCAATCCACTCTTTCGTTTCATCAGCATCCCTGAGGAGGCACAAACACAACTTTGCTCTTGTAACTGTTAAAGATGATGGTGAGGCGTAAACACAAACCTGTAGGTGACGTTACAGGCACCACATGTTTACCTGTGGAATCGTTGCACCTCATGGGCACTGCCCAGCATGTTGCTCCTGTCTTCAGCAAGCTGCTGCAGGGACCTCCAGCGATTATTCAGCTCCTACACATACAACACAGTCAAAATTAAATAGCTCTCTTCACTCTTCAGAGTTTGCTCAGCTCTTCTGGAGGAAGTTACTTCAAATGTTGGTGGGAAACTCTGCAAAGATTTGCAGTATGTGTTCTAAACATATCCCAAATTAAAGAGGGACTTGTTGAGTGCTTAAGGGTATTTTCACACATGTAGTTCGGTTAATTTGATCCAAACCAAAGAAATTATACATTATTGCAATTTAGTTCTGGTCTGGTTCATGTTCACATTGACTTTTAACAAACAAACCAAGAGAAGTAAACATGAAGTTATACAGACTGACAGGTAACTCATTGATTGGACTATTTTAGAGACTGTCATCCTCCATCTTCAGGACCCACGTGAGGAAATCAAATTACAGTGACATGACATATGTTTATGCAGCACTTCAATGCTTCTGATGTGTATATTTATGTTGTTTATGGTTATTAGTATTATTAGAATACAAATCGGCCACATATTAGTACTAGGGAGGTAGGAACAGGAAGTGAGGCGACTGGACTGTACAGCAATGATCTGTATGACTGTACAGCAATGATCTTGGACATTCTACAGTTGAATTGCTGCCAAAGTCAGGGCTCAGAGGCAGAGCGGGTCGTCCACTAATCGAAGGTTGTTGGTTCCGATCCCCAGCTCTCCTGCACATTTCGAAGGGTCTTTGAGCAAGATACTGAACCCCAAATTGCTCCTGATGCTGTGCATCGGTGTATTAAATGTGTGATGAATGAGTTAGTTCTGTTCGATCGGAGCTTGTGCCATCACTAAAGGAAATGTGTGTGAAAGGGTGAATGTGGCATGTAGTGTAAAAAGTGCTTTTGATGGTCGAATTGACTGAAATCATACACTATACAAGTACAGGTCCATTTACCATTTACCATTTAATGAACGGATGAGGTACACAAAGTAGGATACGAGCACAGCAGCTTTAACAGCTTTTGACCTCAATCAGGGAAAATACCTGTGCTGATGTGCATACATGGTTACCAAACAATTTGTATAAATATAAACTTATACATGCACACGTCGAGATATACAGTTTTACCATATTGTACTTTATATGTATATAGTGTATATATTTTATTTTATTCTCTTTCTTTACTTTTTGCACTACATTCCTCTGTGCTGCTGTGCCAATTTGAATTTCCACTACGGGGGATCAATAAAGGAACATCTTGCCTTTTCAGATCACTTCCTGAACAATTTAGCAGATGGATTAATAAATAATGCTAAAATCACACATCTGCTATCATATAATCCTGTGGTTGGTTCATTTTCTTCCACACCACAAACAATCCACACCAGAGTCTGCTTGAAAGTGTACCCTTTTCAAGCGGTCTCAGTCCAGTTGTTTGGTCCACAACAGGGTTCGATTGACAGCCCAAATGAACTGCACTAAGGGGCCGTCCCCAAACCAAACAGGTCAGGTGTGAAAGCACCCTTAGAGATCATGATTTAAGGTGAGTTGAGGAATGCTAACATATTGAACTTAAACATAACTAAACATAATCATGCAAAACAATATGTGCAAGATATGTGATAATTTCTATAGTGTGTTTGATGGGCAGAGACAGTGAAGGACAAACAAAAGCAGGTGGATGGTGGGGGTGACGTGCACAGAACTAGATGCATGGCATGAAGACAAAGAAAATAACAGCAAAAAGTCAAAAGGACAAGGGAAGACATGACTAATAATGTAGTATGCCAACAATCATTCACACTACAGTAAACAAAATGGATGATTAGACTAACAAATGCCATGGGAAACAAGATGAACCAAACAAAACTGAGCACTGTAGTTAGAGTCAGGTTTCAGCCAACAGGAAGAGACGGATCATGTGACACCATGACAATGGGGTTAGTTTTCTGATCATAATACAGGGCAGGCGAGCTTGGGTGGGGAACGATTCAAAAATGAGGTTGGGATTGACTAGTTAATCTTACCTTGATGGTATTAAAGTTAGCCGTTGTTTGAACAGCCAAGCGTATATTCTATAGTCAAAGGTGAACAAAACATGGCAGAAAGAAAGGGGGGAAAGGGAGGAGGACAAAAACAGAAAAACACCACACCAGTCAAGAGTATTATGAAAACTCCCAAGAGTTTACACCAATCAGGACATAGTGAGGACTGCAACCATGGCCAGAGCAGAACCAGCCAACCTGCCCCAAACATTGGATTATGATGAATCAAACAATATACTTGTCAATGATTGAGACATCTTGAGACGTAATTTTAAATTCAGGGTATGCTGAAAAAAGCCCCCGGTTGTCTCATCAATGTCTAATCATATTCCATGAGGACATGTAACATTAACCCCATGCTAGCAAAATGTCTTATTGGGCATGATTGCAGTAAATTCCAGAAGTGACACACCAGTATTAAACATCAACCCAATGCTGAACAGCCATGCACAGTTACAGTATCAGATCAAGATTGACAGGCTGTCGAATCTTTGCAGTTGATGCAGTTTGTCTAAAAAAAATACATAAAACATCTGAATGTTTGAATGTATTTTCTGGATACATATTAACATTAAAGTGTCAGAAAAAGCTTACCTTCCATGGAGATGCAGTCTTGGAATCTGCTTCATCCTGTTCAAGAAATAAGGCATCACACATTCATTTCATTGTTGTGATATTAGAAATATTTCTTAAATATCAAGTAAAATGTGTTTAAATTACAGAAATGATTATGACCTTGCCAGGAGCAGCACCAAGCTGTTCTTGTTGCTGCAAACAGGAGAGGAAAAAAGCTCTTAATTAAATTACAGCTAAAACATGGCAGGTGGCTCATACAGTCACATCCAGGGAGGTAGAACTTACCTGAGCCTGGACCATGGGAGCCTCCTCAGCCATCAGACCTTCAGATTCCAGCTCAGATGCCACTTTGTTAATGTCCCTCAGACGAGACTCATTGGCCTTCAGGTCCTGGACCAAACAAGAGACATGCAATCAGTCTCAACAAATACACACAGTAGCCAAGAGTGTACTTAAGCAGAAATGAGCATAGTAACGCAAGTTAAAGATTCAATATCAGCTTCTAGTTTCTGACTAATCAATTACACACCTAACATGATTTCATCCTAAAAATGACATTAGAATTACATTTACATTACAGGGAGATAAATGAAATGAAGCCTAGACATTTTCCAGAATTTCTGTGTTCTTCTCCAGGAGTGAGAAAACCTAAAAATGTCACAGCCTTAGTACATATCCTCCCCACAGCATGTTGTGTAGTTCATTTCATGTTTTAACAAAGACGATATCTTTTAAAAAAATATCTTTTTTATTGTTATTTATCCAACATTTCGGTTTTAGGGGGCATTATTTTCCACAAGCCCTTGACCATCCTGGGCAAAACGTCACGGCTCATGATAGTTGAGGGGTCATAAATAGCTCAGACATCAGCAGGGCAGAGAGGACTGAACATTGCAAAAGTTCTTAGGCAGCAGAGATTAGAGCTAAAAAAATTGTTAGAAGAGAGTAGTGTGGGTTTTACAGAAGCTAGTGGAACATAGGCTAACTCAGTTGTAGTGTCATGACTTTGGCTCTCAGTAAAAGAAGAAGTTTTAAAACTTGAGTGAGTGAACATTACCTTCTGGAAGTCGTCAAACTTCTTCTGCAGGACCTCGACCTGCTCCAGGTCAGAGCCGACCTCTTCATTAGTGAGGGCGCTCTCCTTCTCATTGATCCACTGCTGGAGCTCATTGGCCTCACGGAACAACATGAACTTCTTGCAGCTCTTCTCTAACATGTCCTTGCGCTTCTCTCCCAGCTCCAACAGGGTGCCGTACCTTGAAGAAGTTGCAACCACACAGTCGAATTAGATCATTTTAAGTGTCTTTCAAAAGCTTATCCTCCCTCTTATACAGTGGATAATTTTTAAAGATTAAAAATGATTGTTGATGATAATGAAGAATCTGCTTGAAAAGAATGAAAATTTGGATGGTTCTCAAATCAAAACTGCAAAATATGTTTTCAATGTGTCCAAACACTGATAGTGTAAGTATAATTTCCTCACAAAGTGTTATAGCGGACATGATCTACCTTCTAAACAACATTGTATTCTTTAGGCTTATTAAGATTCAGGAAAATGAGGCCACAAATCTGTGTGCAGCGAGTACATAAACCAATTTACTATTCAGTGTCTGATTCAGCTTAGCAGGTGATTGACTGATCCTGTTGCAATAATTAATCACAGTTTTCACAAGTTGGAAAAAAAAAAAACAGCCAGACACTAGGAGTGTAACGATCGATCTGGAGCGATGATTGGATTTCATAATCAACGATCCAATATGATCGATGCAAAGTGAAAACATTGATCCTGATCATCTTTAAGATGCGCCTTTTTTTTTTTTTTTAAATTCTCTGCACGTCTGTGTCCGTTTCTGTCCCAGCTCATCTCCTTCCTAAACATTCCAACAGAAATTAAACAGTAGGATAACGTTTGTCATCTGTCCGTTTTTATGAAGATGCAATGACAGAGATGGTTTAACTGAGTTGTAGTTACACCTAGCTGTTAACTATCCCCGTTATCATGAAACTGATTTTGTTAAATGGACATACGATATTGTCTCATGTCAATCACATCATCATGAATCTTGGAGCCACTAGGATCAGTAAAATTCACATCAGTTGAATTATTGAAAAATAATTAAAGCTAAACTCTCTGACTAGCACCTTGAGCCTCAGACAATGAAAGTCCATACAAACATGAATCAAAGCCCAATATGTGCAGAACAGAACAGCTTATGACATGACAGAAAATCTGAAATCAACATCCAAAGGCAAGCTTGGGATGAGAAGGATGTGAAAAGTGTGCATCCAAGGTACTTCTATCCCTGTACTGAATAGAAGACAAGGGTGAAGTAGACACGGTGTCACACAACATGAAGGGTTTTGGGGTCGGGAAGGATGTAAAACTGCTGATGATATTTAGTGGTATCACGATCACAAGAACACGCAGAGGGACGCAGATTCCTACTCACAGCTCTTCCACCTGCTTCATGCGCACAGACACGCTGCAGGCCTCCTTGGTGACAAGCCTGCTCAGAGGCGAGGCGAGGCAAGGTGAACGCACAGCAAGACAAGATTTAGTTGTTAATTACAGCGAGAGGACACCAGAAGAGAGAGAGAAAGAGGCCAGGGGCAAGGTCATTAGTGTTAAAAACTGAGCAGAAAGTATGATTCAATGGAAGTAGAGAAAGGTTAGGTTAAAGAGCATAGAAAAGCTTACACTTAAAGAGGAATAGTTAAACAAATCTAGTAAGAAAGGAGAAATGAGTTAGTAATCTACATTCCACTGCAAAAGTGTGTGGGTTCCTTACTGATTCTCAATCTGGTCTTGGCGCAGTGCAATGCTGCCGTGCTCATCCAGCAGGTTTTCCCTGGAAGAGGACTGGGTGGGGTCTAGCTTCTTTACATAAGCAGCAGGAACAAAGCCCTGGCGATCATTCACCTCCACCTTCCACCAATCCTGCAGCAGGATGGAGAGGGAGAGGGAGATATTTTCTGATGTAAGTCATCACTTTTACTTTGTTGTTAGTTTACTCACTTTAAGTGCTTCAATGGCTGTTTCAGGTCACAAAATTACAGGATATTTGTATTGATATTCTATATAATCCTATTGCTCCTCTACCTTGTTGGTGCTGTTGAGCAGGGTGAGGATGTCTCCCTTCTTCATGGTAACTTCACGAGGACTCTTCTCCTGGTAGTCATACAAGGCCAGGACCAGCTCCTTCCCAGTCTCATCATCAGTTGGTGCGACTTGTTGCTGTTCATTTCAACAAAAGTCACAAGAGTCACTGATTAATAGTGCTGCATGCTCACTGCAAACACTAGATTGTATCGCCCCTATAAAAAGTAAAATATTAAAACATAGGAG
>NW_023339774.1:1225264-1232650 GCF_004916995.1 Morone saxatilis | reverse complement strand
TCTACTTTGGCTTTTAGTTGTTTCTTCCCAATGGTCCAGATAGCTTTCTTTACATTGTAATAACGTTTGATTATTTGAGAATTACTAGTGATCAGAGGCTTCATTGTGCATTTAAAAGCCCTTCCATAGAGTTGAGCACATGTGCAAAGTTGAGGTGCGAACAGGAATTGGGTTTTACCCTGCAGGACTGGGCCTGTTCCTTCAGGGCCTGAATGCTGCTGCCGTAGGCACTCAGGTCAGACATCAGGGCCTCATGCTTCTTTAGCAGAGCCTGTGAAAGAAAAACTATTCAGCACATCTGCATTTGTGACAAAGGGATATAAACAAGAGAACTGGACTATAAATGTAACATGATCATAGACATAAGAGTGGAAACACAAAAAGTCCAATTAATGATACGTTATACTTAGCAAGCATAGCAAGCAGATGACAAATTGATGACAGTGTCTTTTGTTAAAACCCTTCAGCTCATGTACCTCAGCCGAGTCCTCATCTTTGCCGTAGTCTGGGCTCCCCACGATAGGCTCCTTCTCCCTCATCCAAGACTCGGCCTCATTGGCATCAGCAAAGTACTGCTGGGCCTGCAAAGAGTCTTCCAGATCCTGTCTCCTCTGGGATGCCTTAGCCTTCAGGGTGTCCCAGCGTCCATGTAGTTCAACCAGCTTAGCTTTCACTTCGTCACCAGCAAAGTGCCCTGGGAACACGCATGAATGATCACCATTTTGAATGTTCGGACAATATTTCACTTGCTTATGGTCACAAACATTTTATAGAAGATACCAAACAAGAATTTAAAGGAATACCTTCCTCCACCATGGCATCTCCTTTCTGGGTGACAGCCTTAATACGGGGCTCATGACCGGTGATCTCAGCCTGCAGTGCCTGGTGCTTCTTCAGCAAGTTCTGGACACCAATCAGGTCTTTGCCTGAGGAAAACACCAAGAGAAACTTTTCTTTAGAACTTTAAAATCAATAATCTGAGGGTGGTGGGCTTCAACTAAAACTGAAGCATCTTCAAAGTTAACTGCTTATTTATGTCAACTGTCTATTTGAAGGAGAATACACTACACAAGTTTTACCTCTGTTAGTAGAGGCAGCAATGGGCTCCTTCTCACGGATCCAAGTCTCCTCATCCTCGACATCTCTGAACAGCTGCTGGAGCCTGAGAGAGTCTGACAGTTTCTGCTTGCGTGCAGCCATTGGCTCGCGCAGACCTTCATAACGCACCACTAAGGCCTCTTGTTTCTTGCGGATGTTGTCAGCATCAAAGTGCCCAGCCTCTTGGAACTGACGAGCCTGAATTGTTATGCCATCAATGCGATCCTGAGAGAGAAAAATAAATAATGCAATTCCACTGTTCTGTACAAAACCCCCCCCCACTAGCTTCAATTCATATCAGGTATGCTATAATGGTGCATATTTAGCGTTGGGTACCTGGTGAGCAGCCACATCAGCCTCCAGCAGTGCATGTTTTTTCTGCAGGTTTTGGACACTGGTCAGGTCTTTTCCATAGTCATCTGAAGCCAGGTGGCCCTCAACCTCATACAGCCACAGCTCAATGTCCTCTACGTTTCTATTGAACTGCTGCTGCTGGTTGGCTTCACGGAGCTTGATGCCTAAAATAAATTGAAAGGAAGCAAATTTACAATGAAAACTCAGCTCACACTGTCCTCTGTACCAATAGGTGCACAGAATGCTCAACCGTGCACAATTTTAAGCATGGCTAAGCAAAGAGAAAGGATGACGTTTGTGGTTTTTCTTTTTCCAAACAAGAGGCAGCCAGTATCATACACACAGTTTGTTACAATCTTGTTCCTTGGAGTCGGTCTCTAGCGACTCCTTTCCGATGACATCATGCAGGTTGTGAAAGAAGGCTATGCTTGGTCGGTGACCAACTTGCAGTCCATCAGGCAAACCTGGCAGGTCTACTTTCAGGTACTATGCACCTTTTAAATGGTGGGAACTGCAAACTGCTCTCAAGCTTTTCTTACATTGCCCTTGGAGATTTTAAATCCCTTTAATGTTCTGTTTGACTTTTGTATTTTATTATATTGACTCCAGTTGTTGCTTGATTACTGGCTGCCTGGTTTCATATAGGTCGTTCTTCTATGCTGGTTGTTTAATTATGGTATTATATAATTGGTATGACATAATACTGCTATATTTGATTTAAATTTGAACATTTGATGATATGAAATGTGTAATTTGATTAAATTAAATGTAGCACCTACATTAATTTCAGTTATGTTCAGTGAAAACCTGGTCAACCCAAGCTTGCCTGCAACCAGTACCTTTAAGCTCAGTGGCCTCCAGCAGTTTCTTCCACTGGGAGCTGACCTCCTCCATGCGGCCAGCCACCTCAGTGGAGGCATAATGCTTTCCATCCAGCAGCTCCTGGCCAGACTTCTGCAGGGCATCGATGCGGCTCTGATTAGCTGACAGCTCAGCTTCAAAAGCCTGGTGTTTCTGCACTTTGCCCTGAAGGTTGGAGGGGTCCTGTAGTCAAGAGAGCAGAGGCACATAGACCGGAGAATGGGAAGATCAGAAACAGTGAGCTGCACAAACACATTTTTAAAAGAAGGACACACATAACAACAAGATCTCCAAACTACCTTGTAAGCCTCATCTGTGGCGGTCTTCATCTTCTCGTTGATCCAGCTCTTGAGCTCATCAGAGTCCCTGAAGAACTGCTGCAGGTGGAAAGAGTCCTCCAAGGCAGCACGACGGGACTGAGCACGCTCATGCAGAGCGTTGCGGCGGCTAAGGAGCTATGAATGTACAAACAAAGAGAAGAAATGTTGCTTTTGAGTTCACACTGACAGAAATGACAAAATCCTGCCCGCTGCTTGGTTTATACATTCAATTTAAGGGAAGTTGGGGGAAGCTGACAGTGGTACTTACAGCATCTCTGCGGGTAGCTACGTCCTCTTTGGCATAGTGGTTGTTCTGGATTAGTTTGGTAGCAAACTCATCCAGGGCCTGGAGAAGACAAAGAGATTCTAAATGTGTGTATTGTATTTCATAACAATACAATCCTAGAAACAGCTGCATAAAATCTGACTGATTGTACAACTTCCAAACTGGAAAGTCAATTGTGGAAAGTAGAAAAACTGGAGTTTCTTACAGTGATCTTCTCTTCCTGCGCACTCAGTGACTTCTCAAAGTCCTCATGTTTCTTCAGCAGTGCCTCCACGCTGTCCAGGGAGTCACCAAGGTCTTCATTTAGGAGGAAAGCCTAAATGTTGAACACAACATTAAACACTGGCATCTACTAGGTTATACACACTGGGGTAACTCTTTCCTGTAGAAAGGCATTGGGGTCAGTTGGTGTGTCAGGCTACCTCTTGTTTACTCATCCAGTTGTCGACTTGTTCAGTATCCCTGTAGAAGAGCTGCAGGTCCATGCACTGCTCATACTGCTGCCTGCGAACCTCCCACAACTCCAGCAGAGACTCCTTCTCCTCAGAAAGGATGCCCAGCTACGCATAAAACATTATAAACATGTTAAACGTTAAAACATGGTATATGGTAGTGTGGTGAAGATACAGTAGGATAATATCAACACAAAAGAAATAAAGTGAAACCTGCTTTCAGTCTTACCTTTTCCTTAACCTCGTCAGAGGCGTAGTGTCCTGTATTGAGCAAGGCCTGGCCAGCTTCATCAGTGGCTCTAAAACTGTCCTCATGGGCATCAATCTCTCCCTGGGAAACAAAAAAGAAAAACCCTTCACCAATCATATATTGCTTCTTTTTGCAGGTGAAATAAATATATTTTACTTAGTGTGCAGCTTTTAAAAAGGACAAAGCTAAAACAGTCATCAAATCAAAGAAGCTATGACGTGGTCTGTTATCGGGGGCCTTACCTTATGCTCCTGGTGGCGGTCTAGCAGAGCCTCAGCTCCAGCCACATCATTGGCCAGTTCATCAGCATTGATCAGGGCTTTCATCTCTGTCACCCAGCTGGTAAGATCCCTGAAGTCTGCAGTGAAACGCTGCAGCCTAAAAGAGATTGTCACAAGAGGGCAGGAGTGAGCAGACTTCTGTGGAGAGTGGCACTCTGGTGCAGCCTTCTCTATACTGTCACTGAACTAATATCTGTCTGTGGAAAAGCAGTTTTCATATTCCAATTTTTAAAAAAACATATGCAGCATATTTGATGTATCGAACAAGTAACAGAGATGTGGCTCAACACAGTTTATCACCAAGCTGTGTCTGGCTTTTTTTACCGGTAGGAGTCGTTCAGGCGGGCATGGCGCTCAGCAGCCAGAGTGCGAATCTGTTCCCAGTTGGTAATGAGTTCGTCTTTCTTCAGATGGATCTGGGAGGCATTTTGGGGATGTGTCTGCTGCAGGCGCTCTGCATCACCACCCAATGTGTTAACCTGATTGGAAGAGAAGAAAAAGGGGAGACAATAAGAAGTTAAGATGACCACGTTTTTAACTACATGGCTGTTCTGTATATGTGAGGATACTGTGTAGAGGATCTTGCCTTATCTTCCAGGGCCGCTAGGTCTCTCTCCAGACCCTCGTGTTTGCGGAGCAGAGCCTGCACACTGGCCAGGTCACGGCCAAAGTCATCTGAGGCCATCAGCTGCTCCTTCTCCTTGATCCAACTGATGGTCTCATCCACATCCCTGTTGTTGGAATTATGTATGTATTTTTACACAGCTTAAAAATACCATTTCTTACCTGTTAAAGTTAGTGTTTTTATTACATGTCTAGCACTATACATCCACATGATCTGATGTCGTTTACCTGTTGAAGCGCTGCACCTCAGCAGCCCCAAACAGCTTGCCCTGCCTCTGCTGGGCCAGGCCCTTCAGGCGCTGCCAGGCTGCATTGACCTCGTCCTGCTTGCGAACTATGAGTTCAGCCTCTGGGTGGGACTCCTGTATCAGCTTTGCTGCCAGCTGGTTCACCTCATTCACACGTTCCTCGTGGGCAGCCAGGTCTGTCTGAAACTCCTCAAACTTCTTCTGCAGGAGCTCCACATGCTCCAGGTCCTGCCCCAGCTCCTCAGAGGTAGCCATGGCCTCCTAAGGGTGGAAATGGACAACATTGAGACCCATATCAAATTGCTAAACTTTAAAGCTACAAAAAAAATGGCATTAGATTTAATTTATAAGGTTTGAATAAGGTAATTTCTGATTATAATGTCAAAATGTAATTTAAGGTGGCACACTCCTAACAGTTAACATTTAAGCAACATTTTATCCCTACTCCTACTAAATTAACTGGATAACCTCAAGTCAACTTTCAAATTATTCATGCACTTAGCTTTACCTTTTTACATTTACACCTACAGCTTGTCATTACTCTGGTATTTTGAAATTCAGTTGCTTAGCTACTGGTGAAGCTAAAGTTTCCCTCTTGAAATTTTGTTATCTGTTAATATTAACGTAATTTTCATTCCTCATTCAGATTAATTGCCTCAGGCAACTCCAATTACCATTACCTTCAAATGAGGACAGATATTTTTTTAAAGCAGCTGAAGAACAAATACAGAAACAGCATTTCCTTGATTCTGCCAAATAACTAGAAGAAAACAGATTTAAACTGAAATACTTGTTCGCTCCAGTAGCAATATTTTTCACATACACCATTTTTTCCGAATCTGACCTTGTCACTGATCCAGTCCAGGGCATCTTCACACTCACGCAGGTACTGAACCAGTTTCTGGGCCTGCAGGAGACGCATGCCTTTCTCCTTGGTCCTCTGCAGCAGGAGGTCCCATAGGCGATGCAGCTCCTCAAGACGAGTCTAGTGCACAGGGGGGAAAGGGAGGGAGTTTTTCAACAAATACTGCAAAGAGGAAAATGAATGAATTAGACATTTCTGTATTTAAAATAGAAACTTGGGTCCTGACGTTTTTAATGTATTTAATGAAGTAAGACATCTGTTTAAAATACTACCTGGAAGCAAAAAAATGTCCAGAAGCACAATTCCTTCATAAGCTGAAGGAAGCCTCATATGAATTCAATAAAATGTCAGTCCATTTCTTACAACAGAATGACAAGAACGGATAGGTTGTTGTGAAGAGCTGGATATGGAAGGATTTTCACAGCACTCAAGAGTCACACATCATCCACAGCAGCTCAACACCTACTTGTATATACTCAGCCATATTAACACTTGTAACTATGGGTCTCTGTGTTGTCCGGTAAGGCGTGTAGGACTGAATCAGATGGAGCAGGTTAAAAGTGATACAGGATATATGCATATGCATATGCATATACATGTGTGTCTTACCCGAATGGTCTCAGAGGCGAAGTGGCCCTCTGTGATCATGAGGTTTCCAGTCTCATCCAGTTTGATAATGGCCCCAGCATTGGCCTGGACTTCAGCTTCAAAGGCCTGATGTTTCTGCAGTTTACCCTGTGTAGGAGATACATACAAAACCCCCAACATGTATTAAAGCTGTCATGAAAACGTGACTATGCTACATGACTAGTTAAGGTTTAACCAAATACTTCAACAACAAAAGCTTATACACCGTGAACTAAGAATTCTGGGACAGTACTAATGGCAAATAAGCAGTCTAATGGAGTTCTAATACTGCGCACAGAGAAACCAGGCTGACAAACCTGTAGGTTGGAGGGGTCCTTGTAGTTCTCATCAGAGGCGATCTGCAGCTTCTCCTGGATCCACTTCTCCAACTCGTCGGCATCACGGCGGAAGAACTGAAAGCGGTATGAGTCCTCCAGCTTCTGCCGGCGCATAATCGACAGGTCCTTGAAACGCCGGTAGCGGTCCAGTACCTGCTGCCTGCGCTCCTGGATGTCTTCAGCTGTCTCCAGCACTTTGACCCCTGCGGTGTCCATTTTCTGGAAACACACCAAAGATAAGACTCATGAATTAATTTTGAACATGTATGACAATGTTAGATTGTTTTCTACTAAGCTGTAATAAGTGAATTATTCAGGGCTGCCCTAGTGAGTAGAGGTGTTGAAATTAATCAAGGATTCGATTCCTCGGAATCATCACATGCTTCATATACTTTTTTCTAATTTAAAGCCATATAGGGATATTTGAACTTGTTCCAATACGGTTCGTTTTCATCCAAAGAATAAAGTAGTAAGAAATAAAACAAATCTTTTATTTAACAGTCTGAACATCCAGCCAGACAGCACAGACACCACACACAACACACACACACCACAACACACAGATATACGTCTCCCGATCGTGTCATTGGACAGAAGGGAGCAGTATTCAGTGTCTCGCACTTTTTCTCACTATGATTGTGACCATGTCCAATGCTGCGGATAATTAAGCTCCTCTTGCTTATTGTGTGATGGTTTTTTTGCACCTTCGAACAATGTGGCGGTGTTTGTACGAGGCTAACAGGTTGCGTTGCCTTCTATTTTACTGAGCCATACGCCATCTG
>NW_023339774.1:1214781-1225239 GCF_004916995.1 Morone saxatilis | reverse complement strand
AATCGAATCGGGAGATCAGTGACAATTCACACCTCTACTAGTGAGTGAGCAGAAGAGATGCAGATATTGTCCAAAGTTACACTAAACATCACAATCTCATTAGATATTTAAAAGGTGACAGCGTGTCAAAGGATTTCACTCAATGGAGAGGAAAGTGACAGCTTTTAAATTGCCCTGAGTCACTGTTCTCTATCCCAATCACTGCCTTCAGAGTGCAACACAGTGAACATCTTACTTGTTTTTCACTGCAATTTAAGATTTAGGGAATGACTGAACAGCGGCAGGAAAACTGGATTTCACGCTGAATTTAATTAATCCGTGGTTCACATGCATGCGGGCGAGGGTCCGCACGGATCATCAAAGTTCTGTTAAAACACTAACACACACACACACACACACCACAATTCTTTCTCCATCATGGTGTTTCACTTGATATACAATACTTAAAAAAAACTAAGCGCACTGATGTTTCTATATAAAATGGTGTCCCTATTATATAATTTTCTATGACAGAAATGTGCCTGGTTGCAGTCTGGAGACAAAAGCCAATCACTATGAAGATCAATTTCCAGCCATGCTGGATTTAATTTGCAATACCCTGGCATAGGTTATTTATAGTTTTCAGTAACAGGCTCATCAAGACGAGGACGAAAGGAGAGGGAGAGTAAGCCAGGGAGTGAGAGCCAAGATAGTGACCTCACTTTTTATAGTTCCAAATCAGTTGTTCTCAGATACCACACCATTCATAGATACAACACATGTTCATCAAATTCATTCTGACATTTCTCCTTTAACAGAAGCTTGGCTTGGAACTGTGAGGCAGGATATAAAAAACAAGACTGTTTGCCTAAACAAAAATCCCCCATCCTGTCTCAAGCTGAGAAACCAAGGGGCCAGCAGCTGAAATAGTAAAATGCCAAAGAGGGGTGGGGGCGGAAATTCCGCATGCATGCAAACAGTAACCCGGCTTCACAACACAATGGGATCGCTGCAGTCAGCCTCTCTGTTCACTGTGCCTCTGGCCCCACTGCCAGTGTAGCTTCAAACTGTGGCAAATGTCTAGCTAGCACCGTCGTTCAAGTTCAACAGGCACCCAACACCAGCTTCACTTTTAGGAATCAGGCAATCAAAGAGCAGTGGAAAGAGCTGAGATGAAAAGCATTCAGAAATAACTGAAAATGCAAGCGATTCTCAGTGAAAGTAATTGAGGTGTAACTGCTGGAGATTTTACCAGATGGCAACTTTCACCTTGTGGTTATATGGTGGCTTGCACCAGTGAGAAATATAAAAGTACTTTCAGACTCCACCCATCAACAGAGACAGACACAAAGAGGAAGAGAGAGAGAGATATTGATCTGTCTAACTAAACCAAGGTCAACAAGCACAATAGCTGACGCCCAAGCTGAGTGCAGGGTGTGGGGTGGGGGGGTGTGTGAGTGTGTCGGGCCTAAATGTAGATGAACATGGGGTTTTTGTTGATGCTGCAGACAGTGAGACAAAAAGCGATGGCTAGATGTGAAACAGTCTCCTGGTCTACGTCTACACTCAATGGGAGGATTAGTGGAGTCAGCAGAGCAGGGCTTTTTAACCAGAGCCAGAGGACAGAGATGCTTTGGTCCCCAGAGGCACCATTAGCTTTCCACACAAGTAAGCATCCCAGTGAGCCCACACATACACGCAACAATATAGTTCCACAGTGAATTTACTGTAAGCCGATTAGTGGCATCAACCCACTGCCAGAAAAAAGTGGCTGTCCGGGATGTGAGCCAGCACCCCTCCCCCTCCCCCCTCCCCTAACCTGCCCCAGTTCACAGAGAGCTTAAATCATCTCTGGGATTGAACTGACCTCAACCTCATTCTGCACAGTGATGTCCGCAGCAAAAGGGGATAGACAAATGTACCAGGCACTTCCTCAAACTTTAACATCATTGGGTTACACATATTTGAGGATTTTTCAGGAATCATGTATCTCGCACCTCCTCTCCCCCACGGAAAGACCCATTTGACATTTCTTACTACTTGAAACAAGGAATGGGGATTTTAAAGAGAAAAAGTAAGACAAACAGGAGCAGTAAAATGCTCTGATATAATGCACGTATAATGGAATATAATAAGGCTCTCCTATAAGCTTGGAAGGGGAGGGTGAGGTGAGGGGCATTCATCTGGTTGCAATCTGCAACCTCACCACTAGATGCCACTAAATCCTTCACACTGGATTAAATTGATCTGAATAAGCGAGACAAAACGAGCAGGGTTTCTGACAGCTCTCTGACGTCCCTAAATACAGCCCTGCAACTGCTGATAGCACGTCCTCCCATCTTGTATCAGTAGATAACAGCTTTCCCTCTTCACCTCACTGCTGCCTCTGAGGGGGGTTTCTGCTCTTTCCAGCAAACACGCACACACGGCGATATCAGCCAGCAGTACTATCAGCTGCCATTCTATTGGTGGTGGTAGTCCTAACCCTTACTCGCTTTCTTCCATTTCCTACAGCCATATTCAAAATGTAATGCTGGGTGGGTACTTCAAACTATGCCAGCTGCATGTGACAAGTCATCACCCTTCCAAAGTCCAATTATCCACTTTTACGGGCACAGACACAGCGAAGTTACTGTCACTTTTACCACCTTTCTCTGTTGGAAATGATGCAGAAAATGTGCCTATTTTGCGATAAGACGATAAGACAAAAATGTCTTATGTTCCATATGGGTGGATATTAGAACTCCCTGAGCTAACCTGGCGACAACCACTGACAAGGAGCTTGAGCAAATGCTTGTACTTCAGCAGTGCAGTTGGAAGGACTGCATTCAGCTATCTGGGAGGCCCTGCTAGCTTAGCTACCTCATAGCCTAAACAACAGCTGACGCAAGGATCACATCACCCAGTGGCATACCAGCTTAAAAAAATGCACCTGCTTATAAGAAGTATGTTCCAGTGGAAGTGCATCATGCCATTTATAAGAGACAGTTACCAGTTGTTAGAGTAGATAATATCAATGTAATTTTAATCTATTATTGTTCAGGGAAACCAATTTTTAACTTAGTTAAGTTAACTCTTGTTCTTTAAAAGACTTTTCTCATTCGATTAGTTTATTGTCAGAATAATCTATCAATAATAATCAATAATGAAAAGTCGGCACTGATATTTTTAGATGCATTGTAGATCCCATACTGCCTCTAAGTGCTGAGAGAAAACTTGCTCTGCCAGGAGATAAAACACATGAGTGTGTAGGTGGATGAATGGAGGGCAATGGTCATCGATTCACTCCATTAAAATGATTGCCCACATACTACAGCACAACATTACAGGGATTATTCATCCAAAAGCCATCATGCACCTTCCTGGTAGAAACAAAAATCCTTACTAACTAACTGCTACACTGATCCAAAACACACCTCAGGCTTTAAATGCTTTGAAGCTTCTCTGAATTAAACAGCTCAGTGCACATTTGATGGGGTCAGAGGAGGTCAATTGAATAGATCTAGCTGTTGATGAAGTTAAAAGCCATTATGGAGGGTGGAATTAAAGTGGTTGAGCCTAAACCCATGTTAAAGCTGAACTCTAGGGCTGTAACCAACTCAGAATTGTGTCAGTGAAATCGGATTTGGCTGTTCGATACGAATATTTGACTATCCATTCCTTTTTTTTTTCCCCAGTTACCACACTAAACTCTTATAACAGCCTACATGAGTCATGTTTTATCTGAAACATGGGAAACTCAAATTTGAATGGCTTTGTTTGACATCTGTGATGTGAAAACATCAGATTTCAACACAGTCAGTGTGCGTCTTGCTCAGAGTTCAGTTTTAAAATCCCAGCTCACCACAGACCGTCTCTGTTTTTGGGCTACTAATAGTCCCTAATAGTCAGTCACTGTGGACGGCAGTACAGGAGGTTAGACCACCGTCTGGTTCAAAGAGGTTCAGCTGACTTCCCCCACCAGAGCAGAGGGCATCCAGCATCAACCCAGCCACTCTTGTCCACTTCCATCACAGTTAGTTTTGTGGTTTGTGGTCATTGAGACTCTAAAGTTTACAGCCTGCCGTGCTGTTCTTCTGTGTACAATGACGCAGCTAAAAAACTAAAGTGCAGAGATTCCACTGACAACATGTGAGTCGACTCAGGCTCTTCTCAACTGATTATGACTTTCAGGGGGAGCCTTAATAGATTCACTTCAATAAAAACAAGAGGCTTGTTAGCGAAGTCCAGAATATGTAAGCAAGTCATCTTGTGCGTAGCTGTTAACATGAAGCAAGGGTACACCCTGACATTAGACTCTGACTCTCAGTGAATACAGCAGTCTTAGTCTTTCCAGACATTAGTTTGGATGGCACTGACCTTCCCTAAATCCTCTGCTATCATCAGAGGTCCACAGAGGAATGGATCAAGTGAAGTCATTTACTTAGCAACTCCCAGTTACTATGGTGAACCATCTGTTATGAATAGGGGTCACAATGACGCCATTTTGGGAGGATTGAAGCTAAAGGAATTTGCAGGAAATGGGAGAGTCTCATGACACTAGGCAAGCCTATTTCTAATACTAAGGAAACGAGGAGAAAGGATGACGATATGACTGCAACACCCTGTCTTTTCCTTTTCCTCAAAGTCAACTATGTACAACCTGCAGCTGGCTGTCTGTCCCTTTGCTTTACTGCATGGCCAGCCAGAAGAAAGTGAGGAATGACGTCAAAACAGACGGGCATTTAAAGAGAAATATGTCATCTACAAGTTCACAATAACTGCCCATAGTTCAATCTGGAATTTGTGTTAACAAATATAAATTCCACATCTGAAAATTAAGTTATGTAAATAGTATCTACAGTAAAGGTTCTATTAAACAACACCAATGAGCTCAAACATAATCTATTCATATTTGCTGAGTCTTGGCGTTCAAACGTTGACAGAAGCTCTTCTCCGGTCAGCTAAACTAGTCTCACTACTCATATTAGGCTGATAACTAGCAGACATCAAGGAGTATACAAACTAATCTAGTTTTCTGAAGGACTGAACACTGCATGATAGCGGCATTGTTTTCCTATTAAAAAGAGGCTTGCACTTCATTTTCATGCACTGTGTGTCACACCAACAGAAGACATGCAAGAATCACATGTAAAAATCAACTAGTGTATTTTTTTCCACACAAAGTGTATGAGAAAAGAGCCATTCACTGATAAACCAGGATAATCCCAGGTCAGTGAAAGGCCAGTAGAAACAGACAAACGCATGCACAGTTCAGATCACCAGACCTTAGTTTACCAAATCTTCATGACATTCAAATTAAACCCACATTACATTTACATACTAACAGATCTGAGCTTATCATTTGACAGGATAAACAGAAGGCAACTAGTGCAAAACCAACCACGATACACACATTTGATTTTGCTTGTCTGGATCCTCAGGTTTTTCTTGTATCTTGGATGATCAGGAGGCTACATCTGTGGCGAAGTCATAGCCGGCAGTAGTGTGTACGTCTGTAGTACACTCCTTAACAGTCTGACAGTGGTTGAAGGAGCAAAGTCTCATCTAATACGCAGCGCAGACGGACGCATTGCACCTGCAATGACTATGCTGTACAAAAGAGCCAAGCCAAGATGTAGCCCAGCCCATGCGTCTCTCTCTCTCTCTGCTCTGTACCTCCTACCCCTCCCTCAGCTCTCACTCAACCCTTTACTCAGCAAAACACCACCACTGCCCCACAAGTCTCTGGAACCTTCCTTTATACATGGAGTGAAAGACAGAGGCACACACACAGCACACAAGTGAGACAAATATGGATGTTACCTTGAGTTTGGGTTTAGTAAAGGTTGACATGTTGCCTTATCTGTGTCTGTGTAGGGCATAACATGGATCAGACAATCAGCAGCGAGTAGTCACAACAACAAGATGCTTTCACAGGAAGCATCATGTTTAAAGTGCATCATGGTAATGTTTCAGCAGTCAATGCAATCAAGAATCAGTGTACATTTGAGATGGAAACAACCAGCACCTTCCATACAGAGTCTCACAATGTCTGTAAGTAGTTCAGGCCAGCAGCAGAATGACAATGAGTTAGCAGGCTGCACTGTGTCTGCAGGCCCAACACCAGACCTGACAGCCCTGGAGACAGGGAGGCCTATTTTTATTTGGGTCATGGTCGCCCTACAGTTCCCATGATGAGAGACAATTTGTAGGCTGTACAGGTTGCAAGGGATTTTGGAGAAGAGGAATATGTAGGGTTTAATTTAAGAGCTGTCCCACTTTGCTTCCATCTTTCTGTATCACAGCAACATTAAGTCAGACTGCAGTGCTCACACTGGGGACTCTGGGCCCAGATCCAAGTACACTCCAACCCAAACACCTGTTAGTTTGATTAATGTGAACAGTGTGATCACCAAACCGCTGGAAAAGATAGTCTTGAGTAGTCCTGGCCAATATACCAGATGAACCAGTATACTGGTTTTTATTTTCTATATGATATGAATTTTACAATATACAGCTATACTGGTGCAATAGAACATTTGAGAAATATCGCTTTGCATACTTAAATTGTTCTGAGTATTAATGTCAGTTTATAATCTTCATACAATTATTTCAAAATATTTTCTTTTAAAAAGGAAGCAACCTTAAAGTTGCTAGCATCTCTTTTTTAGTTTTAAGTTCAGTTTTCACTACCCTGCAGTTTGCACAATAAAAACGTGTTTACATTCTGATTCCTCCAGAATTTGAAAAAATACAGTGATAAAAAATGTTGGTCATACCGCCCAGCACTAGTCTTTAATACTGTCCATGTCCACACCAACACATGGAAGTGAACTGCTGTTTAGATCATAAACCCTTTGTTAATGATTTCCTGTGATCATCATTCACTTAATAAGACGGCTTTGCGCGGTTTTGTTTTTCTGTCTCATCAGCAGTGCGCCAATGTAATGGCTCCGCTGGAAAATGAAAATGACTCTTAAGTTCTGCCTTGCGTTCTTTCCAATGCATTACCTTACTTCATAATGTGTTATTTTAGTAGTTTGTATAATGCTTTAAATCAATATTGTTTGCCAAAACATTCAACACAACACTGCCGAGTTCATTCTCTGAACTGCACAGCCATGGCGGATACAGCAGGAGGGTAGGCGAGAGGGTCATTCTTGACTCAATATGAATAATAATGGAAATATAGGCTTGGAATCTTGTGATTAGTGGGCTTTTCTACACTGTAGCAACTGCATGAACAATTTTTCATTTGTGCATATCACAATACGGTGTTACAGTACGGTGGACTGTAGGGGCACAAAAGTCTCAGCCGGTACACATAAAAAAACACAGCAATGTTGTCTGGGAACCAGCATTTTTGCATCAAAGTTGAAGTGAAGTGAATTTTTGGGGGTCCGTTCCAAACAAACATGTTTTCTTAAATACATTAAAGTTGAATTACAGAAAGGGTTTTGTGACACCTTTTAACTGTTCCTCCCTAGAATTTGTATGACTATCATGGGAGTAACTGTTCTTAAGCTAATTAAAATTCTATTGCCAAAACCATTTAACATATTGTGTTTTATTGAGTAACAATGCAATTATCTGCCCTTACTATGGTACTTTCATTTCCATGGTGCTGAATCACCATCTTGTCGGCTGTGTACTGCAGCTATCTATCTGAATTCCTGTTAGAGTGGAGGGGCAGTTGTTGGTATGTGAAGAACTTGGCACCACCCTGACAAAGCCAGTAGCAGAGGTGTGTGATAGCGCCGTCACGTTCTAACAACTGCAGCTCTTTTTACTGTCCGCAACCGTATTTATGCAAACTAACACTATCTTCATGTCAACTGGATTTCGCCATGCTCCTTTGCAAATACGAGGGCCTTGGTCTATTCCTTCTTTTGGCAATAAATGAGTCAAAACTGTCTCACAAATTGTTCATGTGAGAATATCCGTCTACCAGAGAAGAGGTGTAAATTATTAACCGCGATATTTAAATAAATGTAGGGTAACAAGAGGACGACAGCTGGGGCCATATGTCCGAAGGTATTCAACTGCTCTGGGCGGCTCCCTTTCAGCCATGGCCGACAAGCTAACGTTCCTAATGCACCCACATAACCTTGTCACTCTTAATGCAGTGGTATTTGATTAACTGAGTCACAACACACTGTGTACAAACTGGGAGAGAAGATCTATTTCGATTGAATATGAAGGAAATCTGGTTGCTGCAGATTTACGTTCTATACTAGCGGACAAGCTAGCAGGTAGCAGCTCCCGATAACCGACTGGGCTGTGTTCGCTGGTTAACTTGAGCATTTTAACGACACAAACAATATAACGTTACACTAGGAAAACACAATAGTTAGCTAGCTGGCGTTACATATACAGACATATGAACGTTTAACTAAATCAACAATGTTGTTTGAATGCAACCGGGTCGACAGATGTCATTGCAAGCTAACATAATGTCATTTGGTGGGGTGGCTAATGTTAACATTTAGATCATATCTGCCATAACCTCAGACAGCTTCAGAGGCACACTGGCATGCATTGTATACCCTTATTATTTTATTATTGTATTATTCTACCTGCTGTGCTGTAAATATCATTCAACGAACGGAATGCTTGCAGCTAGCTAACGTTAGCCACCGAGCTAGCGAAAAATGAATTAACGTTAACAGAACAAGGCAGCCGGGAAAGCACAGTCTGCATTGTGCAACCAATCTTCCTTAAAATGGCAAACTCTATAAAAAAAAAAAATAGGAATACTTTTCATACCTCGGTGTGTTTTCGAAAGAGCTTAAAGAAGTGGTTGTTGTCCAGGCGGATCGACGGCGAAGGATGGGGAGCTCGAGCTGTTTTGTTTTTTCACCAAATGTGACGTAATTTTCTGCAGCTGTACGGACAGAGCCGATAAATACCGAAAGTATCCGAAACTCTGGGCATAAGCAATATCAACACAAAAAGTGTTAATGAATTGAATTATCAAACTATTTAAATGTTGAAGCACACTACAGTACCCCCCCAATACTCCAGACTGTTCACGAGTAAGACAAACAGTAGATAAAGAAGGACAGACTTGTTGCTCATGAACATTGCCAACCAAGCATGATGACCTTTTTCACAGCAGCTATTTTGACATAAGCAGGGTAACACAGCTGCACCCTGACTCTGTTTGACCTGAATGGAACAGAATCTTATTTATTATCATTGGTAACACCAGTTTACTACTTCATGTCAAAATGGCTGCTGTGAAAAACTGTATTATTGCAGAGCAATGCAATGTTTGGTGGGATAAGATTTTATCCCACTGATAAGACAGAATGAACAGAACAGAAACTTACCAATAAACTGACTTTCAATTATTAACACAGAGCTGCAAAGTCTGTGTTCAACTGTGAATAAAAAGCATGTCAGTTATTACATAATCTCACTATAACCACCAGTGCTGTCTATGAGCATTCCTTCAGCAACCTCTCTATCAGCTGACTACCACAAGGAGTCATCAGACAAGAGAGGATCTGCTTATAAGCTGTTAAATATTGGTTGATAAATTGTTCTGCCTGTGTTATTTCCATTTCTAACCAACTGTAAAGATGTACATTTCAAATCTAATCACACCTCTATATATTGTGCATATCCATCCCCTAAAATTATGTGAGCAGTTAAAGGGAAAATTCCTCTTTTTTTGTGGACTATTGTGGATTTAATTTCAACAAGTGTTCTTGAGCTGAACATGACAGCGACACACTGATGTGATGAGGTTGTTCATACTCAGTAAATAATGAACAGCTGCTATGTGACAATATGACAACCGCTATGATGACGACTTAAGTTTGGTTTTGTGATTGACAGCTAATTTGGATGACAAACAAATGACCACAAACAGACATAGTCACTAACTGTATGTCAGTTTGTATCCTCTTTGTAACCCCATATGACATGTACAGAATAAGAGTTGAGAAATCAATATTCAGGCAGTTTGATTCAGGTGAAAAAACATTTTGTTTTTTTATTGCCACTTTTAAAGTTACTCATAGTGGATATCAATTCAGTTATTAAATACACTCTATGACACTGGTTCCCAACCTGGGGGTCCTGACTAGAGATTTTCCGATACCATTTGTATACACACACACACATATATATATATATACAGCCTATACTACTATGATTACTATTATTGTTGTATGTCCTGACTCAGTTTAAACCCTTTGTCAGAGTCACAATAACATTAACAACAACAATACGGCGAGTCATGACAGGATAATAACTTACGTGGTATCGGATCAGTGTGCAGACAGGCATACGCTCTGATACCCGATACCGCATTTTAAGCAGTATCAGAGGAAATCCAGATACTGGTATCGGTATCGGAATAACCTTGTCTTGACCCTCCGTAGAGGTCCCCAAATTTTCACGTGGACTTGTGAGGCCATGATTTTAAGGGGTCAGGGAGAAGAAAATTGTAAAATTTGTCAAAAAAAGATTAAGTATGTATGATTGTTA
>NW_023339774.1:1213434-1214646 GCF_004916995.1 Morone saxatilis | reverse complement strand
GTTCATTGTACAGTTCATCAGTTGCTCTCTTCTGTTATTGTTATTATTGAATATAATATGAAATATACATGAAAATTTGTGAGTCAGGGGCCGTCAGTTCACTCACTTACGGTAAAAGGTTGGCCAACACTGATGTATGAAAGTTATGAAAAAGAAAAAGCAACAACCCCTGATTCTGCTAATGTAGTCTGTGAGACTATAAACCAAAAATATTATTTATGACAGACATCTTGTACCAGCCAAAGACAGTGATAGCACCAATGTTTTCAGCTCCATACAAAGAGCATAGATACATTTGTCATGGATGGCTTGGCTACACAGCTAAATGTAAAAAACAGTTTTAGTACATAGCAGTACAAATACAGTACCTTGTCTCTTCATTCTGGTAATAAACATGAGTCATGACCACTGACTGTGTACAGTCTAAGTAAAAGATACTGTGCAGGCTTGATAAAGAAAATTAGCCATTTCCATTGTTGGCATGAAAAAAATACAAGCTGACTTCATTTCGCAACCATTCATTTGTGAAGACAACATTCGACCTGAGAGGTGCCATCAAAACTGATTGGTGAAAAACAGGAGCTTTCGTAAAGACTGGAAATACAAATTATGATATTGGTGTTGATGTCTGGTCTTGAAGGTTAAACAACAAATTCAGATGAAATCATATAAAATGTAGGTAAAAAAAGAAAACCAACAAGTGCAAAACATCTTCTGGACTGCTTTCTCTTTGGACCTCAGCAGCCATTGTTCAGCATGTCGTGACTAATTTTTGCATAGCAGTTGAGTAAGGACTGTAAGGCTCCATTTGTTGTCTTCAGGGAGATTAGTGCCTGGCTGCTGTTGCTTGATTAAATTTGGTCTACACAGCAAGGCAGTTTCAAACATTGCAATGGGATGGGATGGTAAGGAATGGTAAAAGCACCAGGTTGCAAGCCGGTTGGACGAAAAGCTGCAGATTACACACGTTTACTGCAACCATCAAACCACAAGCATGTCTTCAGGGTAAACAACCTTTTTTTTACCTTTCCCAAGTCCCGCCCCTTTTTGCTCTGTGCCCATGACCCTGTCTCCGGTTCTTTTCCTTCCTTGGCCCACTTTTGATAGGTACTGCAGACCAGGAACACCCCACAAGAGCTGCAGTTTAGAGATGCTCTGACCCAGTCGTCTAGACATCACAATGTGGCCCTTGTCAAAGCCACTCAAATCCTC
>NW_023339774.1:1207081-1213334 GCF_004916995.1 Morone saxatilis | reverse complement strand
GACACACATTCGACCCGCTTTACCTCCAGCTTGCACAGCCACGATTTTTTCACCATGCCACCTGTTTACGATCTTGTGCTTTTTAACCCGGACTGAAAGGACTTTGTAGTCATCGACGGTCGGATCTAATCTACTCACAGAAACAAGCGACCTACGTCTAGCAGCCAGCCTCGGCTCGCAGCCCATCCTTGGGAACTCCTTCCTGCGTCCAGACAAGCGCTGGAGAGAGCAGTGATTTTAAGGTGAACGTGCTTACTTCAGGTGTTCTTAGCGGTTTCAAATGTTCGGGTTTGGAGAAGGAGGAGACCTCAGTGGATACAGCTCGGGCTCCCCCCGGTAGTACAACCTCCTCGAACATAGAACACTGCAAGGAATCAGTGCTGTTTATCCTAACTGTCTCATCTCTGGTGCTGCTTCCCGTTTTCCTTGCTCATCCTCGCCAGCAAAGCTAAGGAGGGCTGCAGTGTCAGAACAGCAGACCTCTGCTGGCAGTCCGTCTCCAAACGGGAACGACACCATCACCAGCAATCAGCCCGCCTGGAAGCAAAAAACCAGGAATGCGTTCCCTTGGAGCCGAAAGCGTAGAGCGAGGCCTCGGATCACACGCCGCAACAGGTCGGAAACGACAACAGAGTCGTTACCCATGGCCATAACAAAGCGCTCGTAAACAATAAAGAGTCACGAGATTGCGTTACCGGTGGCCTTCCTACCCAAGGCAAACGCTGATGGGAAACAGCCAAGTGCTCACCTGAGGCAGTTTTGTCTGTAGACACGAGAATTTAGTAAAGTCTGGTGGCACAAATTCCCACTTGGACCCAAGAATCTTAACTGATTTAAAAGTTAAAATGTCACCTCTGTGACTCTCCGAAACCATTTTTTCGTCCATCGACTCATTCTGGATCCTTGGTCTAACACCCGCTACACTTCAGTGATACCACCCATGCCTCTGCAGCTTGGGCGTGTGAGCTATGTGCTGAAATCTACAGCTAAGTCCTACCGGTCTGTGCGAATGCATGTGTTACTGTTACCTGATGTTCTACCCCACTCCAATGGTCCATATTCATCGTCATTAGACTCGCCAGAGGTCAGAGAGACCAGAGAACTGCGCCCACCAAAACGGAACGCTCCTCCCAGTCCAAGAGCACCTTCAGATCCCAGCAGAGCCCAACTTAGCAGGACACCCTCAGGAAACAATCAACGACGACCGCAGCAAGCAACGGAGCGCGTAACGAGGCTCTAAGTGGGAGCTGTGCCTCGACCATCGGCGTCGTATCAGCTGCGTCGTAGGGTTGTAAAGATACTATCTAGCCGATGCTCAGGTGGACCGGCGCTACCAGAGCCGGCCGCACGATTGAATGGGATCGCCTGAAGCACGTGCATCCGATACCCCTACCAAGCGGCCGAAGCCGGCAGAAACTATGTCCGAGGCTCTCAAAGAGCCCCTACACAACGTGTTTGAGACCATGGCCCTCAGCAGCCTCACTGGCGTGCCCCATCCCAATCCCGTGAACTGCTCAGAAGGTGTATCATCATATGACAGCTTCTGGTAGACAACCACAACGCTGACGCAGGCACAAAGGGGATATGACGCGTTTGAACATTGTTGGAAACATTTGGGATAAAACAACTTAACTTCATATAGACCATAGCTCCAGAGTTTGTAGACACTTTTATGTGGAAATGTTACATATAGCTTTAACTTTTAAGGCTTGTTGTCTGACTACAGTCTGCAACTGAATAACTGTGTCAGTGACACCATTAACCTATGAAAACAGTTAGAATAGTTGTCTGTACATCCACAGGCACACTGCAAAGAACAACTGATATTAGCTAATTCAGCTAATTCAAATGTCATTTGTAAACAAATATAGGATTAACAACTTCATGGCAGCTTTACATTTCCTGTTTACAAATATTATGATGGGAACTATTGTTCCAAAACTTAGAGAATGTCCCCCAAATAGAAGGAGGGAGGGCACAACTGTCTCAATTTTGTCTGAGCAGGGGCTCACAACGCCAGACTATGAACATCCCTGGTCTGGACAGAGCATCAGAGCCAGTGGAAAAAAGCAGAAATTGGTGAGCAACCTTTCCAAACTCTCCACTCGCTGCTGAAGCTGTCGGTTCTCCTCTAGCAGCACTTTGTTCTTCTGTCTTAGAAGGTCCATCTGGCTGCCCTGGGTCTCCACCTAACACAACACAAGACCCTTATCAGACGACTTGGACTGTGTATACAGTATAGATTCTAAGACTGACGTGGTACTTTAAAGACCCTTTTTACTGCAGTTAGAATAAATGTAGTGACAAAATTAGGACTTTAAATCATTATTTTGTGATGCCTCTATGCATAAGACATTATGTTATGACCTTCATGCGGAGATCAGTCAGGGTGGTGCTGAGCTCCATGCTGCGTCTCTCCTGGTTGCGCTCCATGTCCTGAGCTTCCTGCAGTTGGAGTTCAGTGTGTCGTAAGGCTTCTGGCAGAGGCTCCAGCTCCGCCAGCCGACCCAGCAGCTCTCTGCGCACCTCCTCTATCTCCTGTTCCAGCTCCCCCCGCACGGCCAGGGCTTCCCGCTCCGCCTGAGCCAGCCGAGCACAGTACTCGTCCGCCTCCGCCCGGGTTTTTCCAACCTGTGCAGCGTTGAAAGGAAAACTTTTTCATGAACATGAACAGTGTCCAAGGGACTGTAATCTGCTGTGCTATCACAGCCTCCTACCTTTGTATTGCTAGTAATACAGTCTCTTCATATACCTGGATCTTGTAGCTGTCCAGCAGGCTTTCATATTGCTTGATGGAAGCTTTGACCTGCTGGAGCTCTGACTGAGACAAGGCCAGTTTCTCCTCCACTGCAGATGCTGTAGCCTGACAGGAACACACAGCTCAAGCTCCAGTTATTAAATTAACAGGACAGTCCATCCTCTTAATGTAATACAAGTCAACGTAAGTCTGTTAGAATGAACAAGACTAGGTAAAAACCTAGTACATGACTGGACCGTGTATGAAATGCAAGATGGCTTTTCATTTGAAAGGAAGTGGCGGCATTTGGCCAACTAATGGTGTAACTTCATCACAAACTTTTGTGTTCATAGGGCTGGACCCCCAGTTGTGGTTCAGTCAAAGGGTGGGATAGGAAGGTCACAAACAAATTTGACATATGCGGAAATTCTAATAAAGGCAAGGTCAGGTTAACATTTAATAAATGTGTTCTCACTGTAAAGGGAATGACAGCTTTCTGTGGACTGTTGGGTGTTTCACCTTGAGGGACTGGTTCTCCAGTTTGGCAGCAGTGCTCTCTGTGCTCAGTCCGTGCAGGTGATCCAGCAGAGCTTCTCTCTCCACTCGGCCTTTCTCCTCTGAAGTCTGCAGCTGCTCCGTCAGCTCTGTTACACGGCTGCTCACATTACACAACAGCAGTCATATTGCCATTTATTTATTGAAAATGGTGGAGTTCTGAACCAGAACCATCAGTAAAAAAAATGCTCATTAGGGTTTTGTTGCATCTCAAAAAGTGAAATTCTTTCTCTAGTTGCAGCAGGTACAATGATTTCACAACAATGGGAGCTTCATGCTTTATAAGAAACATTCTATGTCAATTAGATTTGAAGATGAATTACCACAGGTACTGGGTGGGTACAACAGCTGCACAATGTCCCAGTTGGCATCTCTACAAAATGTGACACCCAATTCGCCCAACCGTACAAACAGATGCAGTGCGAGTGATTTATGCTGCAGTTACCTGTTCAACAGCGACAGTTCAATCTCCAGTTTACTCTTTTCTTTCACTTCTTGGGCATGGTGACTCTGCCAGCTCTCAGCTGCTGACAGTGCATCTGCCACCTGCTTCTCCTGTTAAAAAGAATTCCAAACTGACTTTTTTTGTTTTTTGACAGTAGATGCAAAAGAAGTGTAGGTGTGTGTGTGAAGCTTTCTTTAGATGAAGAGGAACTGAAAGAAACAACCAATGCCAAGAGAAATAAAAGAGCAGTTCAGTATGTCAGTAATCTAGGTACAAATACCTCGTGAGGTCTTTAATTATATGAACCAAACATGTCCTGTGTGTCTAGTCAATCTAGAGCTTTAGTAGAGCAGCCTGCCAGCTCTGTGACACAGCCCTACCATGTCTATGAGCTGGACGCTTAGCTGGTCCGCAGTACCCTCGCTGCGCTCAGCTCGCTGTTTCTGGGCTCGCGTGGCTCGTTTCAGAGCGTCGCGGTCTGCACTGGCCTGCTGCTTCAGCCTCGCCAGCTGCTCTGTCAGATGCTCCATCTCCGCCTTCTGCTGGTTGGCTGCACGCTCCAAGTTCTGAACCAACGGAAAGTACAAAAACAAGGATTACAGCTGGGTTCACTGCTTTCCATTTGTACAGCAAGTGCTCTATTAGACAACAGTTAAACAATCTTGAGTCTGACTGCAGTGCCCTCAAACTTCATCAACAAGTCTGTAATTAGAACACACAAAACAAAAAATAGATATGACACATGATGGCATGTGCCAGGAGGGAGAGATCATGACCATGACAAACCTTTATCTGCACAGTAAGCCGGTTGTTCTCAGCTTCTTTGCTGCGGAGCTGTCCTTGTAAATGAGCTCTTGTTGACTCCAGGCTCTTGGACAAATCAGCTGTGCTCTTGGCATTGTCCTGCATTGCCAAAATCCAGCAGAATTTACATTAGGGTCAAACATGTATTCTGATGTTTGACCAACATGGCTAAAGCATTAAATGCCCCAGTCAGTGCTTGGAAGTCCTGTTGTCCTGGTGACAATAAAAATAACACCAGGGACACAAAGTGTCTGGGACAATTGTGGGACAGTAGAGAAAAGTATCAATACGAATGAAATTATTACATTTATGCAACATGGAATATATGCCATTTTACATGTATCATTTTAATTATTAGGTGTTTCAAATTCGAAAAAAGTAAGGTGGCACAGTACATCACATGTGCTTACACACAAAATCAATCATATAACGAGACCAGTGTTGCCAACTTGGAAATTTACTCGATAGATGTAGCACTTTATAGAACCTCTTAAGGACTTCATTTCTAAAAAGCGACTAATGACAAATGGACTTACTCAAGAGTCAGACCATCAGAGAAAAGGCAAGAAATATATTCAAATACATTATATTGTAATTCATTCCCAGGGCTGCTGCTCAGAGTAACGGCAGTCCACAGCTCTTCTGCCAACAGCAACAGGCTCTCTCCCCCTCCAGTAGGTGTGTTGTGTGAGGCACGTTTGACCTTCTCTCGCACTCTTTCTCTCCTCATCTCTGGATCAGGGTGTTCCAATAGCTTATATGTAAACAGTTTGCTTGAGCTTGTAAATATTTAGATAGCTTGTTTGATCTTCCCCCACCCTTTGTAGTTACTTTTACTTTTAAATACAATGTCCCTGTTGTGAGTTTCTGATTATTGGGCTAAATACTAAAAATGTTCAACGGGTGTGTAGGTTCATTTCCATAAAGTAGCAGAACTAGTTGTTCCATGCACAATGGTGGACCACAGTAAGTCAATGAAGTGATGTGAGTTGCTATAACACAGTTATTGAATGATATAATTATGTAGAATGAAAACAGAGCTTCAGTTTCTAGTACAGCCTCAGTAACATATTGCTCTGTTTCAGGTCTCTGTTTAAGAAAGGTTGACAGAGCCGTATTGACTATAAAAAGCATCCCAAATACTGACAGCTGTGCCCACAGTACCTTCTCTGTATCTAAAAGTCTGGAGAGTTGATCAACCTCTCTGTCCTTCTCTTGAAGTTTCACCACAAGTTGCTGTGAAAGGAAAGGCGAGGCAGGCTTTATTTACAGAGCACATTTCACACATGGGGGGAAGAATCAACGTGTTTTACATGAAGATAAAATAAAAACATAATACACAGGGAAAATAAATAATCAGCCTGTTCAATAAAAGAAAAAGCTACAAAACAGATGTTTAGATTTAGCAGACGTGTATTAAACTCACAGCGTTTTCTGCCTCTGTGTCTGCCAGTCTCTTGAGTAATGCATCCTTCTGCTCTGACAGCCGCATTGAGTCCATCTGCTCAAAAAAAACAAAATAAAAAACAGTCCACCAACACACATTTTACTGTACAGTATATTGCTTTGGAAAATCCCACAAGACAGCTATTTAGTTTTTTTATAAGAAACATCATAATCATATTCAATTCAATTCAGTTCAATTCAATTTTATTTGTATAGCGCCAATTCATAACAGAAGTTATCTCAGGACACTTCAAATAGAGCAGGTC
>NW_023339774.1:1203536-1206981 GCF_004916995.1 Morone saxatilis | reverse complement strand
CCTCCTGAGCATTTTGGAGTTTTCTATTGTTTTATGATTATCTCTTAATTGAATCAGAACCAGTATTTTTGTTTATCAATTCCATATACTTTTTTTTTTTTTTTTTGGGAAAATCAATTGTGTAATGAACAGACTAAATAAATCTAAAAAAGTAAACTTTTGTAGGGGAAAAAGTTAGTGAACCCTGAGCTGCATTGCTTAAGGTTTTACCTTTGTTCTACCTGATTGTATTTACTTAAAATGAACGAATGAAGTGAGAAAATGCGGCACTGACTGAAACTGATCAAACCAGGTCAGTTTAGTCTTACCATAATGAACCCATACAGGTCAATCGTGCCCAAGGTAGGGCTGCACAATTTATCTAAATATTATTGTAATCGCAATATGACTAAGTGCAATATGCAAATTGCAGGAGCTGCAATGTAATGCAATGCAATGTATAACAAACAGCATAACAGTGAAGTAGAAAATGATATAATGCTGCAGAGATGCCCTTGTTAACAAATCTTGTTCTCCAGATTTAAGAAAACATGTTGGTTGGTACAGACCCCAAAATATTTCACTGATTTTAATAGTTATTTTTACTTTCCTCTTGGCTAGGGCTGTACGATATGTTAATAACATCATATTGCAATTATTTTGACAGATATATGATTTACAATAATTATGGGAATTATCATTTTTGCACCCCCATTTTAATTTCGACTAAAAAAAACAGGATGATGTGACATTTGTTGGAGTCTGTACCAAACTCACAAAACTAACTGGTACTAAACTGAATTGAAAAAAAAAAAAAACTCGGATCTGGAGGTCTGTCCCAGGAGCAGTTCAGGAGCTGACTGCATTATGAGCTGCTGCCTTCATAAATCAGGATTTTTTTTTCCTCTATTCTTCCCTTTATCTGATATCAGGATAGTTGCACCTCTAAAGGTGCCATGATGTTCAAAATATTGGACAGAAATGTATTTGTGGCATATCCAAAAGACCAGAGTGCTCCCTGGTGTATTAGCAGACGTAGATGTTCTGAGGTCACACGCGGTACCTGTGTTCCGTGCTGCTCCCTGAGAAGGTGGCGCAGGGTTCGGTTTGTGGCCTCAAATGTCTCCAGTTTCTGCAGCAACAGCTCCTTTTGGCGGGCCAAGACCGAAGACTCAGAGCCAGACAGCCTCTTCACCAGCAAACAGAGAGACAGAGACACAGGTTAACTGAAGGAAGTTGTTGGAATTCATTCTGAATACATCCCTGTTATTTATGACAACTAAAGGTGCTGTTCTTTGCTCCAGAGAAAGTCAGAAATCTTTTGGTTTTTCTCTCCCAGGTTTCTAGAGCATGCTGGACCTGGCAGGGCACACACTAAGGCCAAATACTGAGCTAATACTCACACTGCCAGCAGCACCGCACAGTTTGGAAACAGATTCTCGCAGGGCTGAGACTTGCTTGGCAGCCGCCGTCCCATCTACCTCTGCCTCAATCAGTTTCCTGAGCAGAGCATCTTTATCTTGTTGCACGCTGTCCCCGTCTAACCTGCGAGGACGAAACAGGAACAAGCGCATTTGTACACAAACACATGAGCAGTTTTGTTGTTGTTATTGAGATTCTACAGTGATAATACCTGAATAAACTGTTTTTTAAACAGTTTATGGGAGAGGGAAGTGTCAAAATGAGAAAAAAAACTGTAAAAGAGGACAGCTTTAAAGAGGAGCAATTAAATCAGATGTTCCTTTAATCTGCCTTCAGGCCACTGAGAAACAGGATCTATATTCTAACCTTCTTTCCACTGGAGAGACATCAGACAGAGCAGCAGTTTTTTTTTTTTTAATCCTGACTATTTTAATAGGATTTGTTCTATTCCACATCCCAGATGTAAAGTCACTTACAAAAGCATGGCTAAGATAAAGCTAGCATTGCTCTAAATCACAAGGACTGGGATATTTTACTAGTGACTATTTATTTGCCACTGAGCCTGTCTTAAAGATCTAATCTCCAACTTTATTAAAAGCCTCTTCCTTGGTAGATATTTAGGGAAGCACCAGATGTGTCTGAGTTATATGATAGACAGAACAAAATCCACATGAGGAATCCATGTAACGAGACTGCTTGATGACAACCAGCCTATTAAAGAGGAAGTGTGTAGGATTCAGTGGCATCTATTGGCGAAGTTGCAGTTTGCAACCAACTGAATACAGCTCAGCCATCCAAGTGTGTAGGAGACCCTAAGGTGGTGCCGAAACTCGCGAAACACTGAAATAGCCCTATCTACAGTCAGTGTTTGGTTTGTCCGTTTTGGGCTACTGTAGAAACATGGTGGTTCAACATGGTGGACTCGTAGACTCTGCTCCCTCTGTAGATAAAGTGCTCATTTCAGGGCAGGTGTCAGCAACCTTTACTTTCAAATGAGTCATTTTTGGCACAAAAAAAGTGCCTGGAACATACATAAAACATATTTATGCCTTACAATGCTAATTTATGCTGCAGATCAAACATACTGGTAAAGCCAGCAGAGTTGGTGGCCAAAGCAAACAAATCTATCTCTATTGTCCTCAGAGATTTTTCTTTTCTTGGGTTTAAAATCCATAGCTAGGCTGGCTAGGGACACTCAAGACTAGCAGCCACCGCTATTGAGGTTCAGCAGAAGTTAAAAAAAAAATAAATAAATAAAAATAAAAATAACTGTTATTCATTTGCATATAATTATTTTGTCAAAGCCACAAGGAACCACTAGAGAGGGGCTGAGGAAGAGGTCTCAGGGACCACTGGTTACCTATATTATATAATAATATATTAAAAGTGAGGAGAAGAAGAAGAAGCAGAAGAAGCAGAAGAAGAAGAAGAAGAAGAAGAAGAAGGGGCTTTTCAGTGATTGTATATGTACATGAGAAAGAGTGGATAGGAAGTGTCCACTCTTTCTCATGTGAAGCAGTGTAAAAGTAGAATTTTTGCCTGTGGTAGTCAGTCTCCTCCAGCATCTTCTCCATGGATTGACGTAATCGCGTGTTCTCCCGTTCGGTCTCTTCCAGTTCCTTCGTTACTTCAGCCAGCTCCTCCTCCTGCTCAGCGATCACCCGTTGGGAGACATTCAGCTGCTCCGACTGACGCTCCAGCAGCTGCTCCTTCTTCCGCAGCTCCACCTGCACACACACACATTCACAATATGTTACTGATGTCTTTGTGGACACTGCTCATGCAAACTCTGCGTATCTCAGTGTGCTCACTACCATCAAATGGCCTGTTATCCATCTCACAGTTCTATACAGAACTCACGTTGAATTGTAAAAAAGTACACGCCCAGAAGTTATAAACTTAAAGCTACATGTAACGTTTCCTCATTACACAGTGTATAAACTCTAGAGCTATGGTCTATATGTAGTTGAGTTGTGTACTTCTTTATCCCAAATGTTTCCAACAATGTTCAAACTCAGAGAAATGTCATTTTATTCAGGTAACG
>NW_023339774.1:1194171-1203436 GCF_004916995.1 Morone saxatilis | reverse complement strand
GTTTTATCTGCTTCCAGATTCTTATGGTATTGCCAATTACAAAGCTGTTATTAAAGCATGCCTTTTTGATCAGGACACTTTAATAAGCTCCTTCTGGTTAAAGTGTAACTGCACCCCCAAACAAATCCTCTGGTTAGACGGCGTTAACGTAAAGTCGTCACAAACGCTCAAGGGTCAAGGTTCATGGTTCAAAACAGCAGAGGGCGTGTTGAGACATTTTCAACCCACAAAATTAAAGACGTCATAAATGAGAGTTTGATCCCAGTGCGGTCCTGTCGTTCACTTTACAGGTTACATATGGAGTCTTCAACAGACATTAACCATACCGCTGTTCATATCACAGTAAAGCTGCCTCCACCACAGCCTTCACTGCACATCAGTTTACATTACCCACACCTAAAAACAACCCTCGCTGACTCCTCTGAGACATTCAGGGATTGAAACAGCCGCAGTAATGCTGGGCGCCGGAGCGATGAAGAGCTGCAGGCAGATGGAAAGGCTCTGTCGTCTGATAGAGAGATAGAGACAGAATAAAAGAAGTGATGGGTGGATGTTCAGGATGAAAGCATTAACACGTGTTTCCTCTCTCTCCCCCGTCTCCCGCCCTCAGGCGCCGGCTGCAGCTGAACCCCACGCAGGCCTTCTTCCTGCTGGTCAACCAGCACAGCATGGTGTCCGTGTCCACTCCCATCTCCGAGATCTACGAGCAGGAGAGAGACGAGGACGGCTTCCTCTACATGGTCTACGCCTCGCAGGAGACCTTCGGCTGCTAGGGAGGGGCATGGGGGAGGGAGGGAGGGAGGGAGGAAGAGCGGGGACATCTTCTAGGTGCTGGGAGGCCGGGGAGAGGGTAGAGGGAGGGGGACGCTCGAGGGGGGTGTCAGAAACCGACCAGAAACCACCAAACTCCGCCATCCTCCCCACTTTGTTGCATCGCAGGCCCAACGTAGCAGCGCCCCCCCTCCCGTCTCTTATTATTGGTCAGTACGTACAACACTAGCTCCAACAGCCAGAGGACATCCTGTGTGTCTTTCAGAATCCAACCTGTGACATCTCTGAGTGCTCCTACTTTTACTTTCTCTCTCGTTCTTTCGGTTCCACACACAATGGGTTCTCTTATTTTGAAAACCGGTGACCTTTTGGAGTTTGGAATCTGCGAGTAAAATCGATTTTCATCCTTAAAACTACACTAAACTTGAAGCCGGGCACTCACATGCAAAGCCAGTCAGGATGTGATCTGAGCGCAGGTGAACACAGCGCAGTGCGGTCGATAACTACCTGCAGCAGGACGAGCTCGGACACAGATTCATAGCGATTGTCGTTTTACCTTTTTTAACTCACGTTTTAGTTTTTTAATTACTGTCTTCTGTTTGAGATATTAGCTGTAGTTTGTGTTTTTTAGGTAGTTTGTTTTAATCATACATTTACCGTCAGCCTGAAGCTCAACTTCGCCAACTCGCCACTGGCTACCGAGTAGCTGACAATCAGGCTGACTGTAACGCTCGGAAAGTTCACTACATTTTACATGTGCAATATTTATCCCGTCGCGCCCCTCACAGCAGCACAGTGGGTGACACTACTCCACCCCCCCTCACCCCTCGTACAGCTACTGTAACGTCACAGAAGGGAAGTTAGCATTAGGGCCACTAGCCACACGCTGCTACACCCGTCAGGCATGTTAACAGACTGAACTCTACGTCTCTTCACCCCGTTAAGCACAACAAGCCTGCAGTATCACTACTCGCCCGTCTTCCCGCACAAAAAGCGCACCCACATTTAACCACACACACTGAACGTCACAGTCAGGTGAAGATGTTAGCCAGTAGATTTTAGAGAGGAGACACGAGGGATGCTCTCTGCTCCAACAGGAAACGCTTGCTGGCTTGTTGGTCAGGATTGGCAGCTCAGGAGGGGACATCGTCTCTACAGGGGCAAACAGGGGGGGTCTGGGGCAGTTACATGGGGATGATTACAGGACGGGACAGGATGTTTTTGTTTTTAAACGCTGTGGGATTTAGTTTATTTGTCCGAGTTCTCTCTGGCAGACTCGCTCTGCGCAGTGAAACGCCAATAAAATCCTCCTGTTCTGTCTCCTGATGTATCCTGATGCAGCCTGCGCCTGGCAGGGGTGGGAGCCAGGAAGTAATCAGATCCCAGAGAAATAAGACCCCCCCTTTAATATCATCGGCCCACTGCGAGGGCGACGTCTCCTCCTGGCCTCGTGTCAGACAGCTTGTAAGAAGCCGCGTGTGTCATGGTAGCGTAGAGTCGAGCATTAGACAAAAGAAAATGTATTTAATGTCTGAGATGAATGAGCTTCTTTTGCACATAAATTAATACAAATATAAAAGAGTTGGCATAGTTTTTTTTAGGAATTACTGTATCTATATAACAATTATCTCCTCTTTTTGTATCCTCCTCTCTAGAGCACTGCTGCTCTGTCTGTCCGTCTGTCTGCCTTCGTTTAATAACTCTATAGTACTACAGACCTTGCATGTTTTGACTTTTTTTTTTATAAATGTATATTGATTTTACGCAAGATATAATTGTATTGTTTAATTAAGAAAAAAAGTCTTTTTAGATGTTTTCCCAAACCAAAAACTGAAAATATAAGTGTGTGTATGTTTGAAACAAACAAAAACAAGATGTGTGCGTATAAACGATCATATAATCGAGCTGTATCACAAAGCGTGTTTTTCTTTAGGCTTTCTGACATTGTCACTGTTGGAGGGGTGTACATAGACGCATTGCTACCTTATTCAAAGCATTTGCCAATAAATAAAAAAGTTGCCTTTAATCTGGTCTTTGATCTGTTCTGTACTGATGTTTACTTCCTGTTTAGTTCAGTTCTGTTTGGTATTTTCCAGCAGACACTGCAGACCACCAGCAGGCGTGTGGAGAAACGTGATATTGACTGTAAGATATACAATAGATACAGTATAAACTCAAGTATTCAGAGCCTTTAAGTATCTTTACATTCATGTAAAAATACTCCATTACACAATCAAAACCCTGTTTGAGTAAAAGTACTAAAGTGTATAATGAACTTAATGTACTCACAGTATTACGTTTCACAGTGAATTGATTAATTACAGATTATATTACCAGCTGCTGCAGGTGGAGCCAGTTCAAACTACATATACAGTCCAGTGGTTTCCACCCTAGGGTTCAGGCCCTTCCAGAGGGACACCAGGTAAATGTGAAAAACTAATTTCAGATACACAAACTGTTTAATGCTTTCAGGTTTTAGACTTTTATCTTACATAAAAATATAAAATATTGGACATTTGTTTACGTCTTCAGGCTTGGAGCAGTTAAATTTGACCATGTGAGAAGTTTAGAGGTGACTCTTAATCTGGATTAACAGTGTGTTGTATTCCGGGTTCCCACTCGTCCTGGAACATCTGGAACACCTGGGAATTTAATAAAATGACCAAAAATACTGGAATTGATTTACTGTATTTTGGCCCCTCGCTCACTAATTGTTAATTGTACATGAAACAAACACTTTTTATAACAATTTCTAAATAAGCTTATAGTAAGATGAATTGTCTATTAAATAAATTCTACTTGATTTGGACAGTTATTGTTCGAATCGTTGTGAGCGACTGCCGTCCTGTTATGTAGACTGCAGAGAACAAGAGGACTGGAGACTCATCCAGTCTTTAATTGTGCAAACAGTTTCCATTAGAGACAGACATGTGGACCAGAGCAGGTGTACAATAAAATTGGATAATTGAATAAGATTTTAAATCAATTATGTCGTACAGCAGCTCCAGGTCCACATGTTGTTTGTCCTGTTTCTGATGAACGTTAACGTTTATCAGTGTGCTGCAGTCCTGAACACAATCTGATTCAGCTGCATGTTAATGGAAGATGAACCTAAATATAAAAGTAAATATAGCTGTCAGATAGTGAAATAAAAAGTACATTATAGTGTAAAGAAGCACAGCTTCATAACTGCACTTACAGTTCCTGTTTTAAACTGTCCAGCAAAGAGCACAAACAGATAAAAAGAGGGTGATTTATTTTATTTTACAAGACAGACAAGACAACATTCTTTAAGAAACAACCAGTTCAGAGGCAGAGCTCGGTTAGTTAGACAGTTTGAATCATCTCATTCATCATCTCTGCTTCAATCTGTAGCAACGTTACACACAAGAGCCCCGACACTGAACTCCACCTGTGTGTTTATCAGACTGCCTGTTGTTCACTGTCGCTCTTAAACCTGCAGTACTTTCAATTTCATCCTTCTAACACCAGATTGTAGGGCGATACATTTGGCAGTTTGGTGTGTGTGTGTGTGTGTGTGTTGTGTGTGTGTGGTGTGTGTGTATTCAGATGTTGCCGAACTAATTAATGGATGGTGATTCTGTCGAGCAACAGTTTCCCATCAGGTATTACAACCTCAACCTTTTTCCACCATACAGGCACAAAAATAAATCAGTACTTTTAATTTCAATGGAGCCAGTCCTGGTCACTTTAAGTTTCCCGTAACTGCGGAAAGAATCTAAATCACCTGTTTGGTTAAAAATAATCAAATTAGTGCCACAAATGTGAAATATCAGATTCCTCAACTTGTATGTGAATGCTTCAGACAGCTTTCTCTCAACATTTCTGCCAGAAGACCCAGCAACCAAGATCCCCACAACTGTAAAGCTCTCTGAAACTAAATCACCTCCCACCAGTCCCAGCCAACATTAAGGGGGGTGGCGGGTGTACAGCTGAACCTGGTTCACCCGGAGCTGAAATTTTAAGAATGACCTGAGTAGACCAAGAGAGGTTTCCAGGAAACCAAATATGAAAATGAGCCCTGTAAGAATGTCCGCAGGTGGGGAGCGCCGACTCCTGAGTGAAAGTGGACTGTCCTGTGTGGAAGAGGTGTTTTTAAGTTGAGAAATGAGGTCCAGCAAGCTTGTTGGCATCACTGTGTGAGACCGGCGACCGCTGCAGAAGCTCTTCGCGGCGGAAACTGCTTACGCCATGCTTGATGGAAACAGAGAGTGAGGCGGTGAAATCACAGGAATACATTTTAATGGCTTCCTGCTCCTTAAACGCTGCACTGCTTTCAGATTAAACATAATCGGATCAACGTGGAGCACTTCTTCAAAATGAATCAATTCTGGCTGTGGAAACCGACGACAGAAATACACAGATACTGACATACTTCTGTCTGTCCATCTCTGCACTGTTGTGTTTAGCTGTGGTCATTGTACACTGAGCGACTTGTAAACTTCAAACCAGACTCAAAATGACACGAACCACAAAAACGGACACTGAATGGAAACGGAGAGGAGGAGACCTCTGTGGATAACTGGGCTCCCAGTAGAAACCTCCTGAACTATGAACACTGAAGGAATCCTAAGCAGGAGAAGCTGACTGATAATGTCAAATATATCTATGGATTTAAGCCTAACAGGGACTTAATGAGGGAAGGACTTGTGTGTTGCAGACCTGCTCAGAACAAAGTGAAAACAGAGGAGAAACTGACCTCATTTTTCAGAGTACTGACTTCAGTCAGTAAGCTGTCAATCTTCCTCTCATACTGGCTGATTCGTCCGTGCAGCCCTTCCTCTTCCTCTGATGTGAGGTCAGCCAATCGCAGCGCAGACTGGGAATGTTCTGGTTCTGGTTCAGGGAGCGGCGGTGAGATCTCAAGGTGGTGCGTCGGCCCCTTGGTGCACATGACACTGTGAGTAACATCTTTGGATGGGTGGGATTCAGGTGTAATCTGCCTTTAAGATGTGCTACCTACCTCCCACTTGTACGAAGCGTCCCGTATGGAGCCCTTCCCTGGTGGTATCCATGGTGCTCGAGTTTTGACCTTGGCTGTAGGCCGGAGGTTCCCTCTGTCGACCTTGGCCTTCCCCTTTAAAACACAGAGCGTGTGCAGCAGCATGTCACTGATGTCTGTCAGGCCTTTCTATGCGGCATAATAACTACACTGTATGAGAGTATGTGTGTACCATGAGCAGGAACTACTGGCATGAGTTTCACAAGATTTCCTAAATTTAGACGCACCGATTGGGAAATTCTGGGCCAATACTGATCTTTAAAATAACAATTTGGCCATTTGGTTATTTATTTGTCCTTTTGCCCCAGGGAAAGAACTGCATGGAGCACTTTGGTATTTGTGTGCAGTTTGTGCCGGTGCTGGAAAACTGAGGTGATTTTTTCTCCAATATCCAAGAAATAACAAACACAACATTTGGTTGGCGCAAAACAAAACCGACAACAGATAAACACCGGCCACCGATATCTGTGAATGCCATCTTATTTGCTGATACAGATGTTGGGCTGATATATCGGCGCATCCCCTACAAATGACATCACTTACATTATAGTAAAGTACATCTCTAACCTGAGGCGTCCTGGCAGGACTCGTCCTCTGGCTCTTCACGTGCACATGGACCGGTGTGTCATCGTTGACATGCACATGAATTGGAGGTGAACTTGACCGAGTTCTCATTGTTTTCCTCTGTGAAGCAGTGGGCCATTAGTATCTCCAACAGCAGAATTTACAGTTAAACTGATGACATGAGGGCTTGAGGTGTGTGTGTGTGTGTGTGTGTGTGTGTGTGTGGGAGCACAAGGAAAATAATTCCACACACAATTAGAAAATGTAATGGGAAATGTATGACTCATTTGACAGCACCAGATTTCAGCATGTCACTCCAGATAAGGCAGTTAACATTTCTGTAGTACAACACACTGACTGCATGTCAAACAGGGATAAAAACACACATGTTCAGAATATAGGCAAAAACAAGAAGAACAAAAAATGGATTACTGGCATTTCTTAGTGTATTTCATATACTTCAAAGTACGTTTGACCCATTATATCTCCTTGGAACAGAATATTATGGAATATATTAATAAAAAACTACATATGAAGAAAAATCTAACAGAATTTAGTAGCAAACACTAACTAATCCCATTCATAATAACATAAATTAAATTAAGTTGCTAAAATCTACACAAATAATTAAAGCTATGAAAGACAAATGCACTGACAATATTTGGCATGAATGATAAATAGAAATTCGGCAATATGTTTAGATGGATATGTTGGGTCTGTCAGTCTCAAAGACATGAATGAAGGCAACGTAGCTTAGCAATAAGTATACATTAGCCTGACATTAGCATTAGCTTAATAGCTAACCCTGACAGCAGCCTTTCTAGCCTCTGTGCAAAGACACAACAAATTCTCCGCCTTACCATATGAGACCCCAAAATATACTAGTCAAGACTTGTTGTAATGTTGTATTTCATAAGCACAACAGCGCTTTTTGTTTAGCGGGTAAAATTAGTAGGTTAACATAAAAAAGTCTGGTGGAGTGGACGCTTGGATAAACTTCAACAGGTAGTGACGCTAACGTCACTCTGGTTGGTCAGTTTAAAACACGTGACACCTTTCTCTAACAGTGATTGGACCAGAGTCGGTATTATAACGTTCCTTAGCAACACCCTCAACTCAACAAGCTGTGCTAGTATCAAAGATAGTCAGTGTAAAGATAAGTCTCCCACTTCGTATGCACGTCGTTATATAGACAAATGCTCTGAACGGAACTACTAGACCGCTAACCAAGTCAACTCTTTTTAACATAGAAAAGCCACTACTAAAATGCGCTGTAAACTGAAAGCTAAACTCAAACTCTCTCCTGTAGAAGCGCCTTGAGCGTCTAATTTAATGTAGTGCTGTAACGCAATGGGGCCACTTGAGGGCGATAAAGTTCCAGATATTCTCATGACACTCATCCACCAACCTGTCAGCATCAAATTAGACACAATATCTAAATACTAATATACAAAGTATCCTAAAAACATATGCTAAAAATCCCTGTGGACAGTAAATCCTGTATGCAAATGCAGGTGAAAAAAAATAATAAAGGCAGTAGTATTTGTTACAGTGCTGTTTTATATCTCTCATGGTGCAGAGTACAGTGTACGTTATGAAGAGTTTACCAACATAAGTATCTCTAACAAAAACAAAAACAATAACCACAACAACAACAACAACAATTGTGGCTAATAATAATAATTTGTATTAATAGCACAGTAGCATTCTAATTGAAGAATATGGCGTTGTAGTACCACACTGTGGCCGCTGGAGGGCCGTGAGCGCTCATACAGCCGTGTTCCATACGTGTTAATCTCCACCAGCATCAAGGCAGACACAATAACATACCGATACTTCCGGTAAGAACTTCCAAAATAAAGTGATTAAACGAAAAGCGGTATGTGAACAGGTATAGTTTCAGTTCACCTGCTTACATTATGATACATTATGTATCCATGGCAGGCACAGATCATAGAGTGGTGGATCTAGAGCTGCTGAGTTAATAATAAACAATCACATATATCAATATTTGCTTGGAAAAACCCCTAAATGAAGATTTTTGAACTCAAAAACATTATTGTGTCACATTAGTGAAGCACTGAATAGAAATATCCAATATCTTAAGACATTTTTTCAAATCCATTTTCACTGAACTTGAGCCTATCACTGAGTCTTAAATGTGGTCATAACACATCATTATATTCATTTTTGTTTTGTAGCGCATTATTTTTAAAATTAAACTCAATTAATGTGAGAAATTTGACAGCATTTGACACCAACTTGCCCCCACTCTAGATACACCCCTGATGGAACAGTTTTAGAGGTCAAATAACGCTTTAAAAAATCTGCTGACTACTGGGCTGTTGCTCAGAGGGAGAGCGGGTTGTCCACTAATCAGAAGGTTGGCAGTTCAATCCCGACTCCTCACGCTGCATGTTGAAGTGTCCTTGAGCAAGATACTGAATCTGAACATGCTGTGCATCGGTGTATGACTGTGTGAATGCTTAGTTTCCTGTTGGTGAGCATGGCCTTGGCATGGCAGCATGCCGAGTGCGCGCGAGTGTCATAAATTTGTTAAGTGGAGTGTGCATGTAGTGTGAGCAGGCCAGTTGAGTGGTCGAAAGACTAGAAATGGTGTATGATAGCAGGTCCATTTACCATTTACAAGTTGAATAATAAGCAGATAACTGCAATAAATCAAATAGCAGTCTAAACTTTTTATACAGTATCTTTCTTAAAAATACATTTATATGAACTAGCTGATCCATGCTCTATGCTTCCATCCTACAAAAATCAAAAATAATAAAACAATATCAAGTCTGGTCTTAAATATATTATTTAAAGTTATTACTGCAGTAGTACATTTTTAGAAAAATAACGTTGTCATATTTGCTTTCACTATCCCTTTCTTGGCTCTGATTGGTT
>NW_023339774.1:1191498-1194146 GCF_004916995.1 Morone saxatilis | reverse complement strand
CACGTCTCGTGTACCCCTACTGCGTCTCTTTGCAATCTCGCGCCCCGGGCGGGAGGTGGCTTGCAAGTGCCCATTTAAGGGCACTAAGGAAGAGCCAGAGCGCCTTATTGTCTTCGGTAGTCACTACTGTCAGAATACGTGAAAAAGTGACCTACTGTAGCTTTAACAGATGAAGTTGATGATGCAATTACACTTTGATTTTGATTGCTCATTGTTTACACTTGTCTTGTCATCCTTCCCAGTCCCACAATAAACACACTTATCGGCCGTTTTACGAAGCCAAGTTTTCTTTTTCTTTATTGGCTCAATCTGGCAACACAGAAAAAAACATCTGATACAATAACTGTTCTCAATCTTGGGAAAGTGAGAGTACACCAGTCTTTGGCACTTTCTATTCTAAACAAACATGCTGCTTACAGAGTTAATCATCTGTGCATTTTTTTTAACTGAAATTTTGGAAAATACATTTTGACAGTTTGACACCGACTGAAAATCACAACAAGCAAAGTCACACATGTTGCTATTAAGGAAGGCTGCACCCATCTTTTGGACATGTGTACAAGTATAAAAAGGTAGAAATGACCCCTGCACATCTGGGGGGAAAACAGAATTGATCAGTCGGCAGTTATTTGCGACGTGTTCCCAAGAGGTGTAGACATGCTTCTCCATGGATGTGGCTTTTGTGCTTGTCATGTCAAAAGTGTATATCTTGTGCTCTGGTGGATTCTAACACTGCTTATGCAGGTCGGACGCTGATTTTGTCTCACCGGATCACACTCCTACGACCGGCCTCCAAACTCTTCCTGTTGCTATTTAGCTTCACTAGAAAGTCAGTGTTGGTTTCTCTCTTTATCTATGCATTTCTCAGTATGAATGTTGGACAAAAATGCATAGTGGCAGCTTTAGAAAATAAACCATTGATTCTGTAGGATGCAAACAAAATCCTGATGTTTACTGATTATGTTTTGTGACATTTTCAGCCAGGAAACTTCACAGTAGTAGATGCTAGAAACAACTTGACAGTGGTCACATCATTGATGTTTAAGTTAGAAAAGTTATGCATGGGAATAACAACCAAGTATGGATCCAGGAATGCAAAAGTAGTTATTTTAATAGCCTAACTTCTCAAAAAAAGAAAAATCAGTGCAAAGGTTTTATCCAATATCAGCTTAGACACAGGAATCACTCGAGCTAGCTTTACCTACATTCAGCAGTGTGTAAAGAGATTTTATCCTGAGTTTGTCTCAGTGTCCACCATGCATTAGGCTTTATAATGCCATATATAACCAGTTATAAGCTCTGGTAGACCACACCATCAAAAAGAAAGTGTGTGCAGCAGATTACTTTGTGTGGGCAAGTTATCTTGTTTGCACTAGTTAATATCTATCTGGCACAAGTTATATCTTGTTAATGCCTAGTTCCCACAAATTCAAATCTTGATTGCACAATATCTTGTTAATATGCTAACAGCAAGTTAATATCTTGTTCCCACATACAAGTTATCTGGTTTACACGAGTTAATTGCTTGTTGGAACAAGTTAGTATGACATTTATATCTTGTTTGTGGTCAGCAAAAGTTAATATCTTGTTTACAAAAGATGTTACATGTTGACATTAATACCTTCTTAATAACTTTGCACAAATGAATATCTTGTTCATACAAGTCACATGGTTTAGACCATAAGAGCACTAAGATCTTGTGATAAAAAGAATCAGCTTCCAGGACATCGGAGGCTAACAATCTCCTCTGATTCACCCGTCACATTATGTGGAGCAGGAAATGCCACTTTCATCTTACAGAATCAATGTACGCTATTGCACCATGCTGCATGTAGCTTCTGTGAAATTGAAAACATGAAATAAAAAACTAAATACTTACACACAATGCATAATCCTATAAAGGAGTGCAAGCAAATTCATTTTCATAGTTTTTTTCTGTGCTAATGAGCCCACTGGTGCTACATAATAAATTAACTGGTTGTGTTCATGATCCCGATTTAAATGTAAAGCACAGAAGACATCACGACAGCAAACGGTCTTAACAGAAGCTAAAAGTTATCTTGTTTATTTGTTTCATTTTATAGTTATGATCATAGTACAGTGTCACTTCACTGTTTGGGGTTATTTTCCATTAAATAATGCGTATTTTGTGCCATTAGGTCACAGTATTTTCATGGATTTTAAGTTCAGGGAACACACCAAACAATAACATGTTATAAACATATAAACATAAGTTTTTAACGTACAAACTTGTCAACATGCAATATTTGACAATTTAAATGAATACATTTCTTCACTGCTTCTTCTGTCCTGTTTGATGTCCAAACATGTAAAATCTTTTTTTTTTGGTTGTTATTGTTGATATTTCTTTGCAAAGTAAATAATCATGATTGGCATTGCGACCCCAACCGAGAGCATCGTTTTAGAGCACCACTGGCTATAAAACTCGGTTTCTGGCGTGTTATTGCAGAAACCAGCCAACATGTTTGACACGTTTCAGGCAGAAGCTGTTAAAAAAGTGACAGCTGATGAAAAGTCCCTATAGGAAAATGTCTGAAATCACGGACTCACAACTTTTACTCTTTGTAAAAAAGAAGGTCACCAGTGTGAAGGGCTGGCATGAAGAACAATCACATGGAAGGATTTGC
>NW_023339774.1:1181442-1191477 GCF_004916995.1 Morone saxatilis | reverse complement strand
CCCCCCCCCCAAAGCACAACAAACAAGATCATAACAATATCAAACTTCATAAAGTGCAAGCCTACAATATCTTAATCATCGTAACTGTCAACACAAGGAAACGTGGAGGTTGATATTACAATGAAAATAGAAGAAAATGTATAAACGGCTCACTTTCCCAGACAAATGTAAAATGGAGAAAGCAGTGGCAGTTTTCATCTGCCTTTCTTCAAGTCCTTGGAAAAGTTGGAATGTAACATCTTTAGAAAAATGGTGAAGAAACAAGTCGGCCTCATGAGCTCCTCCTTAATTTCAGCTTCATTATTTCATTACACATTTGATAGACTTACTAAGTACTGAACAAACACATCTGTGCCAAAACATCACTTTACATTATCTGTACACATACTCAATGTCAATAAATATAACAAACACTAAAAACAGTGTTCTTCTTATCTTTTTTTTTTTTTCAGTTCAAAAATCTTAAATTCCAACCAGACTTTGGCTACTTCCTGTATCGATATTAGCGTTATTTGAACGTTTTGGTAGAGGGCAGTTAACTGTCAGCTGGTTTCGCTATCAGCATCACTACAATGGCCTGTGCAATCACTCCCCCTGCTGGTGCGAGAGTTATAGAAGTCACCTATGGCAACAATTCAGCGCTTTTTTTGTACCTCACTTCAGCTTTTCTCATTTTGTGGTATATTTTTGAGTGGACATGAGCCGGGTGATCTTGATTCAAAATATGAATACTGTCAAACAAAGTTAAAAGGCTCAGGCTGGCGAGTAGTCATTGTATGCTGGACAAAAAGATAGCTAAAACTGAAATTAGTAACTAAAATGTAAATATATTATATTGGGTGTGACTAAGATGAAGGCTGGTGATATTATATATTTTTTTATATATTATTTCTAGCAACTTATGAAAATCCCAAACCAACACTGAATTGTATCTTACTAAGCAAGTAGCGTGTGTGTACCAAGTCTGTTCCATAGAGCTCCATTGTTTGTCGCATTGAAACTCATCAGTGAGGCCGCCACTGTTGCAATGGCTGACTGTTCCTTTTACTAGCATGAAGCACACACATGTAGTTTATTTTATACACGTTCCTGCTTGCCCAAATACTTAGAGCACCAATGTTGGATTAATCCGGCACTGAAAAGAGTTCTGACAAAACGCACTATTTTTTTCTGTTGAAGCTGCGTAGGTATAATTTTATTAAAAATAAGTTTTTGTCATATTTGCTGAAACTTTTCCTATATCCTGAACAGTAGAACATTGAAAGAGCAGATACTCTGATCCATCAGGCCCGAATGAAAACAATTACTCAGAGCTAGGATAGTTGATTGTTAATTTTCATTCCAAGGTTGTTAAATATTGATGTTGGGAATGAGACATCTTTTAATCTTACACGGCCCTGATCGGTTGTTTTCATTCGGGCACAGTGAATTCTTGCAAATGCCATTAGGAGCACTAATACTTTCTTTCACAGATAGAGATAGTTGATTGTTGAGTCTCATATTCATGGTCCCAAAGCATCTGTATTTGATGCCCTGTGAATAAGACTCACAGTGAATTCTTGCAAATTAGGAGCTATTACTTAAGAGCTCTAGATGAACCAGAGGAACCAGATTTTTTGATTATATGTCTCATGTACTACTATCAGGATGTAGTGAAAGTTTCAGTAAATATGACCAAAAAATTATGAAGACGGCAGCTTTAAAAACGATAGTGACCGGCACTAGGTTGCACCAGCTAACCAGCTAACCAAATCAGCTACTAAAATTTGTTGCGCAGCGATTACTTCACATCGTAGTAAGCTAAATCGACACTGAAATATCACATCAATAAATTAGGTCAATGTGTCGCAAAATGGCTCCAATTAATTAAAAAAATGATGTTGTATGGCAGAAGAACTTTTGTTTTACCACCAGTGAGTATAATTCTGTGACATTTTATGATTACCCTATGGACATGTGTAACTATTTGTTATTAGAGTTGCAGCCGTTTTAGGATGAAAATGAAACTATATAATGTTTAAAAATTAGCATCTTCAGTAGGAACCAATGGGCTTGAATAACAGGCAGTGTAGGGGGGATGTGTTGAGAGACGGATTAACCTATTGTTGATTTTGGTCTTTGGTCTTTAAATGATACAAATAAAAAACAACAGCCTTATCCTTTACATTAGAGGAGATTTCGTGGCAGTGTGGCTATTTGATTATGAGACATCTTGTGTGCAAACTAACATTCTGGACTAAGAATGGCACTAACGGTCAAAGGGTCAATCAGAAAATTCTTCATCTGGGGAGCATGGACAGCCTAAGTTTTGAAATTTGGTTAGTAGTTTTGAAGATACTTCGTAACCAAATGTTTAGACGTGTATCAACATGTTTAGGAGATTCAGTTACTGTATTACTTTAAATATCCATCTTCAGCTTGAAGTGTTGGACGGAGACCTGCTGACAGACACTGCTATTGTTGAGCCCCTCTGCTAGTGGGACAAACATTACAGTTACAATAGTACCTATTCTTTATTAAACAGGTAAACCTGGCACCAGTTTGACAACAGACTACTGAAATGCTACTTTCTCTGGGAAGTGCCTGCTAGAACAGAATTTGTATATTCTAAAATTTCAGATCAAATTTTCTGTGATCTTATACTTTGATTAAATGCTAAATATCTTACCGATTTTTTGGGCGCTGTGGGAAATTTCAATTGGAGACAGAAATGGAAGGAAGAGAGTGAGGGATGAATGATGATAAAGGTCCTGGGCCATATTAGAACCCAGGGCATCACAAAAAGTGTCTTTAACCACTGATTGAAAGCAATGCCAACTGACCCTTCCTAAGTCCCTTTTGGAACCTCGGTCAACTTCTTCCTTGCCTGTACTTAGATATACTATGCGCTAGGCTAATCTATGTTGAAAAGAAAAACACATTTTGAAGATGGTTAAAAGATAAAAGCATCATGTGTTGCTTAATGTTAACAAAACGCTTGCTAATTAGCTACGTATCTAATCTATATTAATTGTTAGTCTGCTAGCGTTTTGTTAACATTAACTATTAGATGTAACCATCTAGCTAAGAATTTGTTGATTGGTAGCTAGCTAGCTAACAAGTGTTTTGTTCTGTATCAAATCGCTAGCCAAATAGCCAGCTAACTAGCTAGCTAATGACTGATGTAGATTAGCTAGCTAGTTAGCGGGTGTTTTGGATACAATAGCTAACTTAAAATGTGACTATACTATGTAGCTTTTATCTTTCAACCGTCTTTAAAGTTGACTGAGCTTCTGTCTGAGACTTGCTCAACTGTTATTGGAGAACAAAGTGAAAAGGGGTCAGAAAGAAATTGTTCTCAACAGTTAAAGTCAGCCATGTTTGTTGCTGCTTGTTCATTCCTCCTCAGCTCCAATCAGGTTGACTCTCTTTTCACTACATTTGGATTTTTTGGCAGCATCAGTAAGCTTGAAACAGTGCATCAAAGGCAGAAAAGTAAAATTCCATGAAGCCGACATGTTGGGAAAGTAACATGGCTGCAGTTCACAAAACTACACGTTATGTGTAGTTTATACAGAAGCAAGCCAATGATGTTCCATTCAACCTGTACAACCAGCACGTCACATGATATCCTGTTATCATTAAGGTTACTGAGGTGTTTTGGCTAGTCATTTAAAACGGAATGGTGTGTATACTATGTTAGCCTTTCACTAAGCCATCTTCTCCATTAACAAACTAAATTGTCTTCATTTGTTGACTCAATTAGAAATGTACAGGTCCATGCAACACATGCACTGGTTCCATTTACATCCTAACCCCATGCCATTTTAAAACCTACAAGACTTTTTAGACCCTCTAAAGGTGGAGGCCATCCTTTCTGGATAAAAGAACAAAATGGATACATTTCTTTGCCTTTTTTTGCATGCAAATACAGCACAGTGATGTGGAAAAGGAACAGCTATCACTTTCAAAACACACAAGGCCGAAACAATGGACGATTAAAGGTATTAGTTGGATTGCTGGTTAATGATATGTGATATGTGTGATGTCTTTACAACCAATGAGGGCCTACAATACACAACAGAACATGACCTCATGCACCTCAGCGTGCTACACGTTAAGCTGTTATACAGCAAGCACTGTTTGGCAAATACAAAAATCCAGACCACTAATAATATTTTTGGTGAAATCTTTAAAATTCCAACCTAGTGTGCGAATCATGTGCTAACATTATACTTGTTTTAATATTAAAGCTGCAGTAGGTACTTTTATAATCATGCTGCTAGCAGCATGTATAGCCTTGTTTTGAATATTTAAATGCAGTAGTACTTTATAAAAAAGAACTGTCATGAGTTTGCTGAAGAGCGGTTTCAGCTGAGTATCGCTGACAGTATGAGCATGAGACAAGATACGTCTGTGAAATAATCAGGTTCCTCTGTTCTCCTTAGTGGCGTCCTACTGGCTATTTGCAAGAATCAGCCCCGGGGCCATGAAGCGGAAACAAGCAATCAGGGCGACAGAAACAGGATAGGGTTGAATGTTGAAATTGTCCATTCCCCAGGTGGTGTCAATAGGTTGTGAAGGTGTGGTTGAAATGGGAGAGCTGCCACCATGCCAGGCCGAAAGCATCGTTTTAGATACTTCCTTTGGGCTCTGGATCTGGTTGTTTCGTTTCAGGGGCCGGTGAATTTGCAAATGCCATTAGGACACTGAGGAGCCAGAGGAACCTGGTTGTTTCACAGATTATCTGTCTCATGTTCTACTGTCAGGATATAGTGAAAGTTTCATTAAAAATATGACAAAAAGTATTTTTTTATTTTTTTATTAGCTATTGCAGCTTTAATGGCTTTGTTTAGCACTGTGTTCACTCTCAGCACCACCCTGCTTTGCCTTCATACAGATAGATAAAGTCACACCTGGAAGGTGCCCAGTATTTTTCCATTCTCTATCCTTTAGGCGTACACAACCTTTACTCTAACAAACAATGATAATTATTTAAAAAACCAAGACTGCCAACTTCTTTACAATTATCTGACATGAGGAATAAAGTTAGAGGCTGCACTTTTTAACCTTACATCTGGATGGGTGAACGGTGAGGTTGAAAAGTGATTTGCAACCTCTCACTTGTTGGTTTACTCTTCTTAAATGATGCTTATATTTACGAACTGAGACTCAAAATGGGGATTTTACACTGTGTTAAACTCTCTGGCTTTATCTATGTGAACATTTAAATGTTGCAGTAACATTTGCTTCCACAAGTAACAATTAAATGCAGGACACAAACTATGTGCTGAATCAGTTATTTCATTACCTGTAAAAAACACAGAAAGACAGCTGTGAGGGCTCTGGTAGTTGAGTCTGTATGTACACGTATGCCATTTTGCCCTGTGTGAGGATGTTAGTAGGCTTCCAGTGAATCGTCCCAAAATAGGCTCTGCACGTCCAGCATGGTCGCCAGCTCCAAAATATGCTTCTGTAGAAGGCTGCTTTCCACCGTGTCCTGTTTGGGGAGCTCGGGGTACGATTCCGGGAAGCTCCGGGACTCCTACAAGCACAACATCAAACACCTCTAGTCCCACAGATATCACAACAAACATACTCTGAAGGAATACTGTTCAATAGCAGAAAAGGTGTTTCTGTTACTACTAGCTGCAATGAATTGTGGGGTATTTCACTGTGGACACAGGTCTCAACTTGAAAGGACCTTGCAAGCACATTCTCTTTGTTTCAGCCCTCCATCCAAACTAAACAGCCCAAAAACAGAGCAAACAGTTTCCAGAAGGCACAGATCTCAATAAGTGGCCAAGGTGCCTGTGGCTCAGAGGCACCTAATCGGAAGGTTGTTGGTTCGATCCTGGCTCCTCCTGCCACATGTCAAGTATCCTTGAGCAACGATACGGACCCAACATTGCCTTCCTGATGCTGTGCTCGGTGTTGTGAATGTGTATGATGAGTTAGTTTATGGACTTCGATTCTGAAAGGGTGATGAGTGGTCAGAAGACTAGAAAGTTGCTATACAAGTACAGGTCCATTTACCATTTACAAATAAATTAGCTACTTGTCCACTAACATTTATTAAAAGGTAAAGACAACTCAAAATTGTGAATTTGTAGCTAACCGTGTTGGTGTTCTGGCCATCAGCTCTTAGAATTGTTTATTTCATTATTTCATCTTTATTTCCTGGTTTTTGTATTTTTTGTTGGACAGAGTTTAGTCACAGAAGGGGAAACCTCCCAGGAGGTTGATTTCAAGTGATGAAGAAAAAGGATATCTGTGTTCTGGGCTCATATTTACAGTTTATGGCTGTGAGATTCCTCTGTTATCTTTACACTGCTTGCCATGTTTGGTATAGCCAAATGTTTTTGTAGTCTCTTATTCTGTTTTCTTTTGCATCTAACTGAAATGCCCATACTGTTCTGGCATCTGGACTTGAGTGTGAAATATCTATTTGATGTTTACTGTAACATTGAAAGCTTTGCACAGTATATCACATGTATTCCTACAGATATGGAAAAACATTCTAAATTAGGTTTACTGTTCCTTTAACAAGCACACTGTTGGTTAATGCAAACCCAAGTGAATAAAGTAAAACTAACTAAGCTCTCTAACTTTACAACTGTGGCTTTGACCAAAGAAAAGCAATGAGTGTGCAACCTTCTATTTTAAGTGATAACCATCTATAAAGACCAAACTACAGATCTAATGAATAAAATGAAAAATAAATGTTTCATTGTTTTTTTAGAACACAAATTGCAGGAGTTGCTCTTAAAGATTAAACCTTCATTTTTTTTTATTCCTACAGCTTGGGAGTGTGATGCGATAGTGGTCAGCAAACCAGCTTGTAGGTGTTTTACCAGCAGTACCTGTGCTGGTGTAGCTCTGAATATAGTGTGCATCAAGTGTGTTCAGCGTATTGTGTGTTGGCATTTTTCCGAAGAGGGACACACTGAGAGCCTGATGGTACGTGTTAAGTGCCCGAGACCACAAGCCTAGGTACTGGGACAGCCCCTAATCTTAATCACACAATTACATATTTTTAGCATTCAAATAAGCAATTCCACAGGAAAACTGCAGCAGCAGTAACTTACCCGGAACAGTTTATGCAGCCTCAGTGCAGCGGAGCAGAACACGAAGCGGATGAGCAGCAGCCGGAGGAACTCGTCACCGAAGAATTGTAAAAAGGCTTGGTCTGTGAAGACAGTGAAAACAAGCAGGTGATTATTATCCACTGACTTCATGGTCCACTCTGATCTTCCCAAGACACTGGCAGACATGACAGAAACTATGGGAGATATGCTACCTATGGTCCGTGATCGAGTTATCATCTGCCCAATGTCACGGTAGACTTTACGAAGAAATTCTTGAGCCCTCTCCCACAGTCCTCGTCGCACGCTGCTTAAGCCGCACACCGAGGAGAAAGCCAGGAGAGGGCTGTAGAGGAACAGAGTGAAGAGACTCCCACGCTGAGACTGATCTGAATAGGGAAGCACAGGTAAGAGGTGAGAACATCGGACACATTTTCTCTCCATGATCATATAAACACAGTGCCTAAAAAACTAAACTTCTTCGTTCAGTGAAAAACTTTCAAACTGATGATATGATTTAGCGTGCATGCGTCTGTTATTGTCTGTGCTACTATGCACATGAATCATCACAGCATGTGTGTAAATTTTACCTGGCACAGAATCAGATATACATGAGACTCATAGGTCGGTCATAGCCGATCAAGCTGTAAACCGATCAATCAGTGCATGTCTATACTAAAAACCTCACTTGCAACAATGTAAGAATATAACAACAATGACATAAAAAGATCTAGCTGTGTGTGAAACATAAAACACTAATGAAACAATGGTCTGACTTTCGAACTATAATATGTATTCATAGGTTTTCCAGATTGTTGTTAACTTAAAGCAGGTGCCTAGTGATAGTCAATATTTTTTTTGTTTTCAACAACTCCCATGTGCAGAGCCAAACCAACACTGAGCTCCATTGTCCAAAAACTATTAAAAACACATCAGTGAGCCACACTGTACTGGCTGGACTGTTCGTTGATTACCACGAAGAGACACACTGTAGTTTATTTATACACCATCCTGCTGCCCCAAATACTCACTCTAGCAGCAAATGTGGATTCATCCACCGCTGAATATAGTCCCCAACTAATGCCCTATTTCCTCATGTTTGAGTAAAGTTTTTTCATAGGAAAATCTTATCTTCTATCTTACTATATCTTATAATCTTACTATAAATATAAAGAACCAGTGGGTTTGGAGGTGAGAGTCACAGATTCAGAAGTCAGACTAACACATTGTCACCACCAGCCTTATCCTTTAATGAACTGTTGTTCCAGAGTGACACACACCTTGTACACTCTTGGGATATACTGTAGGTGATAGTAGGCACACCAGAGGCTGGCCAAACAGATTTGTGAAATTCTATTAGGATAAACAAAAGACAGAAGAGGGCATGTTAATTACAAGAATATACATTCACAGTGTGACATCAAATCATGATACCAAAATAAACTCTTTGTTCATTGTATGCATTTTTTGTTTGGTTTGTGTGATTTTATTCATCATTTCTTTACCAAAGACATTTGATTTTTATTCACATTCAAATTCCAATGTCTGAATATCTTTCTTAATTAAAAGTTCATTGCTCTTTTGAAAGGGTGTACTTGCATTAGAATCAATATATCAGTGGCATAAAATGACAATGATGATCGTCCAGCAAAAAGAGTTATAGTGACAGGCCCAACTGCACTGCTTTCATACTAGGGCTGCACAGTTATTCAAAATATAAGCTATATTATCGAATATAGACAAGTGCAATATGCAAATCACAGAAGCTGCAATTTGTTTGATTAAGGTAAACTGTGACAAACAGCATTATAATGAAGTACTGTAGTGCTGCAGAGATACCCTGGTCTGCAAATCTAGCTTTTTGCCTTTACTGGATAGGATAGCTGAAGACTGACAGGAAAGGGGGTTCAGATTTGAACCCATGGCCGCAACAGCAAGGACTCAACCTTGATGATTCTCAGGAAAGTTCTGGAGTTATGATGTCTTACTTAAATGCAATTATATCATCAGAAAATACGGGTCACACTGAATCTAAAAATGTGTGTTCAGATTTGAGTTATGACTCAGAGAAGAGGTAGGATTTTTGACGCAAATTATGGCAATCTGACAAAAACCTCAGATGTAGATTTTTTTTTGGGGGGTGGGGGCAGGTTAACTTAACCAATATACGTACCTTGTAGGCTGTGCTGTTTGAAGAATCCACAATAACAAAAAGTGGCTTCCGGGTGAAAGGGAATAAGTCTCCTGGATGAAGGCTGCAACATTGAAAACAAGTAAATGTCAGGAAGTCACATTTCTATCCCAGCAAGTGGACTGTAGTGGGTTGTATCTGCTGCTGGTTGTGTACACATGGTGAGAGTTTCTGAGCTTGTTATTAACACAGAGAGTGGGCAGCAGTCAGACGTCAGACTGAGTCAGATGTTATTTGGCATTAGTCACAACAAGCAAAAGTAAAAGACTTGATTTTCCTCTTGGGTTAGTTCTAGCAATGGCCAAGTCACTGTGAATACAGGGAGCAAGAGAAGTTGTTGTTCACATTCAAAGCCATTAACACATTTGGAAATATTTCACAATATAGATAAATAATCTCTCACCAGTGCATTTCTTTCTGGGCCTGATTCCTCTTCTGCACCGTCTCTCCGTTCACCACATCTCGATTTGTATTTGTGAGAACTCCTCCAAAATCATACGGTCCTACAGGGAACGTTCAAAGATAAAAGCTTAATTGCTTCAACTTAAAAACACATGGTAGATGGTGACATGTAGATCACATTGCACCCGACAGAACTATCAACCAGACATTGGCTTGTAGAAGGGCTGTGTGTTGGCAGGAATCTGGTAATACAATAGAGCAGTGACAATTCAATATATTGCGATACTGTAAACAAGGTGATTTTTGTCTTGTGAAAATCTGACTTTAAAAAAAAGCTTACTTTTTTTTGCAACAAGAACATAAAAATCGATACATAGT
>NW_023339774.1:1171541-1181342 GCF_004916995.1 Morone saxatilis | reverse complement strand
GAGAGAGACAGAAAGAGAGACAGAGAGAGAGACAGACAGACAGGTGCATAGCAACAACAGTAGCAGCAACTACACTAATAGTAGTGACTGATGATGATGACCATGAAGCATATGCATAAACAAGTGTATTTATGCAATCAGAACAGTGGGCATCAGTCAGCATTTGTATTTATCACAGTCCCTGTAACTTCCAGCTCTTCTTGTGTCTATTAACTCAATGTTTGTTACGACTTTATTCAGCCAAGTGCTCTCACCATATTTAGCAGCTGGTGTGTGAAGGGGAGCTGTGGCACTACTGAGGAACAGCAGTGAGTTATGATACCATGATGCAACATTGATGGATTTTAAAACTTATTTTTGCAGCTGAAGTCTGCCCCCACCTCTCATAGTCCAGCTTCTAATACCTTTTCTCACCAATTTCATTATTTAACATTATTAGAATGCTGCTGCCGCATTTCTAAAGTACGAGAGTGCAAAACGTCCTTTTCACATACAAACAGTGTTTTCAGATTCATCCAGCTTGGTGTGGATGTAGGGTAAGAGGCTGAATGCTGTGCTAAGATGGCAACAATACACATGTTTAGACATCCTTTGCCTTTTAACAATTCAAAAAGTTTGGTTTTAATATTTCATGATTATTTCATATGATATTAAAAAAAGGTGGGGTCTAATAGTTTGCATTTTACCTTCATAATCTGAATGCCCAGTAGGGAAAACTCCAGTAGCTGACAGGTAGACAAGCAGAACGCTGTTGGCAGGCAATTCCTGGAAAATAGAGCAATGGACGATTGCAAAGTAATACAATTATGTTAGATCTACTAACTAGTGCTACTATAAATGCTGACATGAAATTATAAGAAAACAGGTAGGGGATGAGGAAGAAAACACAAGATAATTCAAACCTCCCCCAGTCAGTAAATGACTTAACCCTTTTCACAATGAATGTTCTCTAATTAAGAGAATATTAACAGGGCTCAGAGGCAGAGCGGGTCGTCCACTTATCGGAGGGTTGTTGGTTCAACACGGCTCCTCCCGCCACATATCGAAGTGTCTTTGAGCAAGATACTGAACCCGAATTGCTCCTGATGCTGTGCATCGGTGTGTGAATGTGTGTAAAAGGGTGAATGTGGCACCTAGTGTAAAAGCACTTTGAGTGGTCAGAAGACTAGAAAGACGCTATACAAGTACAGGTCCATTTACCATTTACCAAGACAAGATGCTACGTTTAGATGAGCTGAGAATCTAAATAGCAACAAACCATAACTAGTAATCCTGGAGGATGACAGACACTGTATATCTGACATACCATAGTGACTCTGAATGTCTAATAATAAACCGCAGGATTAGGATCCGCAGTTATTTTCATCTACTGTATTTGAATATTTCTGAATTTTGTGGCCCATAAACAGTATTGGAATTGCATAAGAGTCTTGTGGAGTCAATGAGCCCAACTGTATTCATGTGTGATGTCAGTCCCCATAGTAGCATCCACATGATGTATATAAGGAGGTTTCTGAGCAAAGTGTTCGTCCATCCACCAAACAAACAATGCAAATGGTTAAATTGCATCAAATCTATTACACAAATGGTGTCAATGCAAAAACTACTGCAACAACTTATGCAACATAATAGAGTATAAAGATATACTTAAAACATAGTGTTCTAAGCCCAGTTCTTATACACTCTGAACTTTCTAAATTTGAAAAGGCATCTGCCCAAAAAAACAATGTTCATTACAGATTATGAAGAAAAACATCTATGTGGCATATACTGCTGACCTGCTATCTTCTCCCCTAAAAAAGACACAGATGGGTCCATGGTAGGGGAGGGGTGGAATGGACGAGGTTAAAGTGAATACTGACCTTAAAAGAAGCTGACAAGAAAGTAAAAAGCTGGCTGAACGTTGGCTTGTACAGCAAATACTTGTGAGGGTTTTCTCTTTTAGCTGGCTTCTCATTGGGTTCCTGTGGAGAGATATTTAATAGAATAACAATGTATTCAAGTTCAAGTTTACTTTATATATGACAGGGTGGCCAGTCTTCCAGGAGGCGGCTGTGTGTTCATTTGTTCATCACGTTTGTCCCCCAGAATGAATAAGACACCAGTGGGGGAATGATGCAACTCTCAAGGAGATGATGTATCTCACTCAGCACTCAATTATAGCATAATTACAGGTCGACTTTTACATGCCAAAACATGGTGACATACAGGTATTTGCTACTGATTGGGCCTGAGAGAGACTGTATTGTTTATGAGAGGTAACATGTTTGCTGTTGCCTTGGTGGGAATATTCTGCTCTGAATTTGAAGATTCCCTGCAATAATGTAGTCTATCCATCAAGTCCAGCACTAGTTGAGGGTACTGTATGTGTACTGCTGTTGCTATTATTATTTTAAGTTTAAATACTCTGTGTAGTATCTTACTCTATTTTAATGTTTTCATATAGTCTTCTATTTAAACCCCGTACAAGTGTAATAATAATGACAAAAATGTTTGTTTTTTTATAAATGGTACCTACTGCAGCTATAATCCATCAATGAATAGTTCAAATCAAAACAGGATTTACAAAAACAACATAAAACAGTCATTAAGTAAATAAAAAATTTAAAATACATTAATGAATTCATAAATAGATAATGGAATTTTAAAATATTTTTGAAAACACAGTTTAAAAAAGAGAAATAAATGACTGGATTCACAAATGAAATTAAAAGGACAGATATAAGTCAGGCATTTAAAAAGACACGCCCTTTCCTATTTGCTTTTTCTTTTCATATTAGCTATTCAATTTGGTTATTCATTTAGCCTTTCTGTGAGACTCTGGGCTGTGCGTTGGTAAAAAACCATAACTACAACATCTTCAAACATGACTTACCAGTGTGCCTTGTTTTGAGGTCTGTGTGGCCAGGTTTACAGGTTCCCTTTCTAAAGCTTGCAGCATGCGGAACATATCGATGGTTAACTCGCTGAACTTCACCTAAAAAAGGAAGAAAACAACACTGACATCAACTTACTATTCAGAAATGTGTTTTTTCATCAATATTTTAGGCACACAGAGAAAATTGTTTGCTAGCTAAAAAAATGAGGGCCTTCAAAGACAAATCAGAGCCACCTTCATGGTAAGAACTGATTTAAAATCCTCTCCAAATAAGTTTAACAATTATTATTTGGTCAGTCAGATATTCTAACCAGCAGAGGGCACAGCAATAACTAGTGTTGTAGCACCACCCAAAGCAGGAGATTAAGGTTAAGTAATGATGAGGATGAATAAGTCAGATCAGAGAGACAGAGTGGGGAGGGCTTTGTCCTACATATTGGAACAGAGAAATAACACCTGACTCTATTCTAGGGAAATAAACGAACAAAACCTATTAACTACATCCACAGAAAGCTTGTTTTAGTGTTTTTATGTCATATTTTACCTTTGCACATACACGCGAGTGACACGATACACAGTCCAATGTTGCCACACTACTCTACTGATATACAGGTGGTGTTAACGTGACAAGTAACATAGAAATGTGCCCACAAAGGCAGTGAAGAAGAAGACTGCAAGATGGTAAACATGAATGTAAACAATGCTGGTTTCAAAAAAAGAAAAATAAATGGGATTTTCAAATGTTTTACCAGGAAGGAAATGCAATTCAACACATTTATTAGAAAGAGACACACGTGTTTTGGTGAGTAGCACTGAATGTAAACAGAAATCTCCACCGGGAAATTTTAATGGGGAGCTGTTAATGGTATGTGACAGACACAGAGCTGGGAGACAGAATACATTCTAGTACAGATTTTACACTGCCAGGTGTGATGGAGATCATACACTGAGGCAGCAGTTGGAGTGTGAGAAGTTTACTATCAACTACTGAACTGTAGAAGTCGTCAAACAGAGTATCCATTTGACATTAAGTTCATTTTTAATTCTGTTTATTTTAGTGGATGTCTTGTGTGGATGGAAGTACTGCATTATAACAAGTGTTTTACCCCCTGTGGAGACTTCCACAATATATGTATTTGGCTCATTTTGTTAGTACCTTAGATCAGTGGTTTTCAAACTCGTCTACCACGGGGCCCTTGACATAAAAAAGTTTGGGAACCCCTGCCTTAGAGAAAATTCTAAATATATATATATATATAAAAAAAAATATATACCTATAGCTGCAACATGAGAATGAATCTGTTCATATGAGTTAGTTAAATTTGTATTGCAATATTTTGTTTTGTGATATTGATTATCGATCTTTGTGATTAAACCCCCAACAACAGACAGCAGTGTAAATGTAAGCTGAGGGCTATGATGGTGGATGTTACAGTGTTTTGTTACAATACAAAAGCAGACCCACTGTTCTGGTTGCATAAAAAAATAAACCTATTTTTTATGCAGCTTTCATGCACTTTGTGGTGTGTTCTTTATACTATGACGGTTTGATAAACTTTTTAATAAACATAGTTTGTCTATACAGTAGTGAAACTGTAAAAAAGCAACATCAGAGACGACAGAGCTGCAGGTTATTCTTGTAAGTTCTATATGGAAAAGGTGTTCCAAATGTTTCCTTCCTTGTTTGTTTGAGAGCCAACAAGAAGCTTTACTCACTAAGACTGGCCATGTTGATGTGTATGAAGTGTTAGGAACTGTGAATTAGTATTAGTGGGTTAAAACCTGGTTGTTACAGTTGCCGATGATTAGTGCATCTGCAAGGACGAGCTGCCCAACCACCATGCCTTGTTCCAGCGGAGGCACGCTTCCCTCCTGCAGCCGATTGCTGGTGACAACGACAGAGTTGTTGTCATTCAGAACCACCACCGGATCCGCCTGTTTTACAAATGGAAAGAAATACCTGTGAGCCACAGCTCACCCATTGGTTGTCTGTCCAGAAAGATTAAATGTTGCATTAAGGTTTTAATTACAGCAATAGTTTTATTCCTCAATTTGTCTTGCCCTGTTACAAACTACACAAGTGTAAGTTATTATTCACTCATTGGTACATTTCGGGACCATCTAATCAAACTAATTTGTGACATGCATGATGGACAATAAAATATACTGAGTTATGTAACATCTGGAGGGCTGGTTACCTCTACAAAAGCTGCCACCTCCTGCAGAACCAGATTCCATTCCAGTTGGTCCTCTGTGTTGAATCTCTGTGTGTAGTCTTCAATTTCCTCAGATAACTCCTGCAGGTAGCAGACAGGCACAAAGTTCCAGTTGGGGTCATTCCAATTAAATACTTTTTCACAGTAGCATGAGAAAACCCAATATGTCACAACAGAGTCCCACTGAGGGGCAAAAGAAAATACCCCAATCTGAGCAGAAGGCTTCACAAACTCTCAGTTATTTCTTTAATTGTGGAAGAAGTTGCTGTGTCCTAAGCAGAGAAACCATATTTCAGCAAGAACCACGTCCAAAAAGCCTCTTCCCTGGATTTTGAAGAGATGGAAAGCATGCTATAGAGCCATTGGTAGCAACCTATTTCCATACAGAGAGCTTACAAGGGGGTATCCTTGGGGGGTATCCTTGGTGGTGAGAGCACTAAATGTCACTTCCATGCTTGTAACTTACCAAGCACAGATCTGACAACAAGGGCTACATATCCAATACAGCTGTATGGGACGACATAACCATTAGAAAAGATATATAGCCATGAGTCAGGAGCCACGAGCCAGATGCAGATATAGCGTAGCTCTACTGAGGGAGTGAGGCATCTGCCTGGTCAACACTAGGGGATTGTGATGTGTTAGCCACCTGTCCACCTGTCTTTGTGGTGAACAAAAAAAAGGTAACACAGCCTTTCTGGGATTTATGCTGGATTCTGTCTTCTTTTTGGCCCAGCTGTCAGCTGGGATGGGGGGCATGTTCAGATCCACTGTGACACAGTTTGGCACAGTTGCAGACTGCTGAAGTTAATCAGTCCTCCAGGTGGAGAGACTATGAGAGATCTCCAGCATTTTGTGGCCTCTCTCAGACTGGGCACTGGGCACCAGAGCCACGGCACGATAACAGTCTCTCTGACCATCTGAGAAATGAACATATTTCCTGACAGAAGGCCTGTAACTGGTCACAGTTCTGACCAGAGAGGTGATAACCACAGATTTCAGTCTGCTTGGCTGGAGTGGTGTATTTGAGGGTAAGACTGTGAAGGCTATGAATGGGGGTTTGGAGTAGTGTCAAATATGCACATATTAACTCCCTAGAACTTCTTTTACGTGACCTGTTTGTGTGTCAACAATAACTGTTTTTCTCTCAGAAACAACAAAATACACCACTGGTAATCTCTGTAACGGATATCTGCATATGAATGCAGAATCTGCAGGCAAGGGACCAAGATTTTGGCATTGGAAGCATTTTAAGGGAGTTTCTTTGCAGCATTTCATTTTTTTGGGCTTCATGCGTCACTGAGCAGCCTTCATTGCTGCATGTAAAGTTATATGTCATGTCGATGTCTGTCATTTAGAAAACTAAATAAATAAAGGCTATCTTCTGTATTTCATTTTGTTATCCCACTGTGGTGTGCTACGGCACAGGAAACTCTTCTCCAGGGTCTAATTGAAATCCCCTGAGGTACACAGGTGTTTTCGTGCTCCTCAGAAAACCAGGGTTGCACAAGTTACAACGTGTTGATCACTCAGCATGCCCTAGTTAAAAAACAAAACTTGCTTCCATACCTTCACCAAAACTTTGACAAGGTCCATCTTGTTCAGCAGTAAACAGACGACTATGTAGCGAGCGTAATATCGAAGCTTCTTCACTACTAATTCAGGCCTGATGACAGACAAGAGAAGATAAAATGAACATGTAAAGTCACACAGATCCACATTATTTTAAATTACTGATGAAACATTATGGTTCACTTTTCAATCTGATCAATTACAATGAGTTTGTGTCCATTTGCATACAACGAAGGATCTTAGTTCGCTTGCCAGAGTCTGTGGGTTAGAAATTATGAGTAAATGTGATGATCTTCCTCATTTTTCACAATGAACCCACACACTGATTTATTTGAACTCAAGCCCACATACACCGTCCTGCTTCCCCAAATACTCACTAGAGCACCAAATGTGAATTAATCCACCGCTGAAAATAGTCCCCAACAGATGCACTATTTCCTCCTGTTTGAGGAATGTTAAAAACTACTGACCAGCTGTTTTAGTAAATTACTTTTCAAACGTGCACTTTTAAAGATTTACATCCTTAGAAGAAACCACTGAGCTTGTAGCTAGCAACAGAATAGGGAAGTCAGAAAGCAGCAATAGTCTTTGCACATAATGACAATGAGAACATTTGGCTTAGATAAAACAGCAGGAAAAAAAAGAAATCTTTAAAAAAATTAAATGTCCAAACAATTTATGATAAAGCAAGCAAGCACATCTACTTCCTGAAACTGCACCTCACAATATTTGAACTAAAAATGTTAGAACTTACCTGTCCTCTTTGTTGACCTGAAAGTAGTAGGAGCGCTGACGGATGGCTGAGTAGAACGAAAAGGCCTCATTCAGGTAGCTTGTTTCTGAGGTACGAAGGCTGTCAATCAAGATTAAAAAAGTAGAAGGTGTATTACTCTCCCTGGAGGGGACTACATTTCAACACACTTCATAACTTTTGATTCCACTATGCAAAATCTACAAATTGTGATATAAAAAAAGTGACATCATTTACGAACTAAACTTGAGTTTAAAAAATCTTCCATTTTGGTATTTAGAAATGCAGTGAAGTAACTGCAAGAGTGGACAGGAAGTTAGCCCAAATGACAAATTCACTTCAAACTTCAAATCACATGTTGCATTTGAATAACAGCCATTCCCAAAAAACTGTCCAAATCCTCTGCTTTCAGCTTCTCCAATGTGAATATGTTCTGCTTTCTTTTGTCCTCTATGACAGTAAACTGAATATCTTTGGGTTGTGGACAAAACAAGACATTTGAGGACATCATCTTGGGCTTTGGGAAACACTGATCAACATTCTTCACAATTTTTTGACAACTAATCAATTAATCCAGAAAATGATCAACAGATTCATCGATAATGAAAATAATCATTGGTTGCCGCCTTAATGCCCAAAATATATATATGTTTGAGGTCTCAAGGTTGGCAAGTATGGTCTCATGGCACAGTCAGACTGAAATCTACCTGGCGAAATGTACTCTCCATGTGTGGCCAAAACCAGGAGGGGACAGGAAACATGAGTAAGAAATGAGTAGGGTTGTAAACACAGACTGCAGAAGCTAGCAGGCCAATAGAAGCAGTCAACTAGGTTGTAAACTGAACAGGGTTTTATCAAACATTGTTATCCCTGATGTAAAGATTCTGATTCCTGTCACTGTCCTTAAACTCCTACTACATCCAAACAGCATCACTCATTCTCTGCTGCTTGTGTCATTTCACCTGCAGTTATAAAACAGAATATAAACATAAAATATTTCCTGAATCATTCCCATCCCCTCTCTCAGACTGGTTGCACATTGAAGAGCCTTTTGACAAAGTTCAATCAGATTGAACTCAGTGTGAAGCAAAAGAGGAAACACAAACAGACAACAGTAAGGGAGTGATTTGGTGACAATTTGACTTACTAGTAGTGGTAGTAAAGCTGTCCAATTTTGGATGCAACCTCCCCAATCTGCCATCTCTTCAAACCATACCGGCTGTCCAGAACCTGCCTGTCAATAAATGAAAACACATAACACTAAGCACTAGACAATAAAATCATTCTGACACTGTGACAGTCATCACCTATAGCATGTGCAAACATATACTGTGGCACTATTTAGATACATTTGCATCATATTTGAGGGAAATAAGGTATAAACTAGTCCTAACAACTTCAGTAGTGCTGAATTAATATATATAACATTCAACTTGGAAGACAATGTGAAGAGGTGGAAATAACCTGTGCTGCTGCTGAAATTTCCACAGCTTAGTGTAGACATCAAAAGTACGTCCAAAGTAGGACTGCCACTGCTTGTGTCCGTACTGAGGAAGGTCTCTGCAGTAAAGAGCACAATAAAGGTCAGAGGAGAGAAAACAGAACAGTCACATACATAACGCCTTAAAGTCATTGTGCTTCAGTCCCTCAGCCACCACGGTTTCTCCTACACTGCCACTAAATCCCACACACTGGTCCTTTAAGACTTTGATGATGCTATATTATTATGAAGCTTCTGAGTTTTTGTTCAACATGGCATAGCGTGGAATTTGGATGTTTTCGCCATCAAACAGGACGTCAACTGCAGCTTTAAACTTCAATACAATATATACAAAGTCCCATCCTATGTTCTATTTCCTTACATCAATTCATAGTATATATGTTCATAAAAGACAACCTGATTTAGCCCTACGGCAACCTTGTCTAACTAAATAATCTATTCAGATTAAAAAACATGGTTGTCATGTTGCATGTATTTCTGTCACATTTTCTGATCATTACAGGAGAAGATAACAGCCAGCTGGATTTTACATTTAAGGTCAATGATGCAGTCTGCAAATGTAAACCGAGTGATTGGTGTAAAGAAAAAAGCTGTTTACTGTAGCTAATTATGAACAATTAAAATCAACAGAAATGGTGTTTCACTATTTCACTCATTTCACATGGGTCTGAATTTATGAGGCCTTTCAAATGGGCATTTTGAGTTCATGATCAAGTCATTCTGGCAGTGATTCAAATATGACGAGAGTGCAGCATCAGTTCTGACTAATACACCACAAACTCAGTGTGTCACTCACAGCTCGGATCATAACAAACAGAATGTACCAACGTCAAGGAGACAGGGTGAAAAAACAGGGAGCAGAGTCTCTATCTAATCAATGAAG
>NW_023339774.1:1171228-1171529 GCF_004916995.1 Morone saxatilis | reverse complement strand
ATTTTATGAATTCATCTGTCAGAGCAGCTTGGCCCCTTTTCTTTCTCTCTGTCAGCATTTTCCTGCTTGGCTCACCACCAGATGACAGGTTCACCGGCTACTGCTACTCCAGATGGCCAATCTGTCTGTTTGCCCTCCACAGTCTTTCTGAGCTTATTGTGATATCCACTGTAGTAATATCACAATGAAAACAACCAAAATGCTGAATAATTCAAAGTGTCAATCAAGTCACAGTTACTCTGTGTCACTCAATCTGAGGACTTGATCTTGGTTTGAATCTAAAGGTTATATATATATATAT
>NW_023339774.1:1158873-1171128 GCF_004916995.1 Morone saxatilis | reverse complement strand
TTTGCATATTCAGAGATTCTGGGAGTTTTAATGAGCTAGGAGTAGATGACTTTTAAGGGTTTTAATGTGGAAATTATACATTTTTAATTGAAAAAAGACAAATTATTGTTCCAATCAAACTATTTGTATATGTCTCAATACGTGTTTAAAGGAGATGTTTAAGGCCCAAAAAGGTCAAATTACGCAACACTTCATAGAAAAGCAATGATTCAAGAAAAGATCAAAAAATGTATACAAATCTTCTTTCCTCTCTAAAATATTGCATCCAGTGGCAACCAGACCAAAGTACCATTTGTAACAATGTCAATTTGTTATAACATCAAACGAACAATAACGCTCAACCAGTAACAAGATATCTGGTTGCAGATATCTTGAGTGTCTTACAATTGCCCTACTTAAATATGAACAGAAATAAGAAACTATAGAGGAAATGTGTCACGTGGTCACCTTTTTTTAGGCTGACCTGGGCCGTCCCAGATTTCTTTCTCACAGTGGCTGCAACTTCCACTTTGCTAAGATGGATGTGCAATCAGGTCAAGGCAGCACACAGTCTGGTCACAATGTTCAGCTACCGCTGTGCCTTATTAAAATCATTTGGAAAGTTTGTTCTGCCACGAAGACTAAAGCTTCATAGCTGCTAGCAGCCCTCGGATATATGGTGTCTGTGTGTGCCCATATTCTGTATGATGGAGGGGAGCTGTCAGTGTCTGCAGGGTGATCATCATCAGCAGCTGTACATCATGTGTATCATCTCTAACAAATGTAGAACTCTAAAAACCTTCAGCTTACTTGTTGTGTTATCATTAAGAAGGGTTGTAAACAGTTTAGTGTCTTGTATCTCAGTAACAAACACAGGTTCCCACTCTTTATAAGAAATCCAGGAGCTTTCCAGAACATTTTCCAGGAGTTTTCTTGACAGTACAGGACAGCACTTGCTTACAAATGGTCATATAATTTACCAGTAGCCCAGTAGTAGGTGGTCAGTGTTTATCGGACACTTTTCACTATCACTTTTCGGCCTGCTCTGTGGGAGCATTATGCATTTAGTGTTACTGTGACAATGATAGAAAAAGTGGTGGATACAACAAGCACTGTGCAACACATGAGGCTTATGCTAGCAGTAATATGTCCAATATAATGAACCATTTGCGTCAACATCACCATTTAAACAGCCTCTCCATGCAGATTCAGAGCAAAATCCATAAAGCACTGGGTGGGTGTTACACCAAAAGCCATGCAGCCCTATGCAGTTGTGGAGGATGCGGGATTTCAGCATTTGATTAGTAATGTGGCCATGATTATATAACAGGGTTCCCACTCTTTTTAAGAAATTATTTTCCAGGGCCTTTCCAAGACATTTCCAGGGCTTTTCTTGACAATATAGGACAGCACTTGCTCACACACATATAATTTACCAGAAAGCTTAGTATTCACTCTTTTTTTCCAGTTTTATATCTCCTTTTTTAATGATTTAGGGTTCATGAAGAAGTGAAGCAGGTTCATTACAGGTAGGTGGTCAGTGTTTATGGGACACTCTGTGTTAGTTAGCTTTCCACTGTTCTCACCATGGCCGATGTCTCTGCAGCGTCTCCAGTGATCTGACTTCATTTTACTACAGTTCTCCTCTAACCAAGGTTTATCTGAGTGAGGGGCTAAAATACAATTCAAAATTTCAAGAACAAAATAGATTATTTCCAGGATATTTGGTCATTTTAAACAATTTCCAGGTGTTTCCATGAGTGGCTGGGAACACAGTATAAGAACAAAAACAAAGCAGCTTTTTTTGTTTGCACCAAAACACAAACCTACTCTTTTAATTAAAATTTGACAATAAAGTGTGTGTTAAGTGTCTGTGTTCCTTATGTTATTAGGCAGAATTTTGATAAGACAAACTTTTAGACAAGTGAATAAAAAGCATGTTGAAATTGGCAGCCGACGTGAAAAAACCCAAAACCGAGATATGAACCGAAGCGTGAATCTAACGAACATCCCCAGTGTTCTTTACACAAAGTGACAGTTCTCATTCAGTTTCACAGAAAGCTCTGTTCTTAAACAAGACTAAATAAATCCATGAAAGACCTCTGAGAAAAAGACAATGCATACAAAATCACAAAGAATGGGTCAGTGGTAGCTGGTGCCATCATTATTAGCCATATTTATTATTAGTAATTGGCTACCTCAGCTGTAATGCAAACTAATGCTGATAGTAATGAACTCAGTTAACCTAACATTAACATAACTAACTAGCTACTAATGAACCCAATTCCAATTGGCCCGTTAGCTAGAACATAGCTATTGCTCTGTATCTAACAGCTTTCTATCATCGCCACCATCGGCAAGTCAAGACACCGGAATACACATCTGGATAACAACACCTGCATAATAACACCTGGATAACAAAGATAACCAGTGCTAGCTAATATGCGCTGTCAGTTAATAAAGAGAGCTCCCACAGTCCGGCTGCAGCGGCTGCTTGTGTAATTCACATTGGGTCTTACCTCGGCAGCCGGCTAACGTGAATGAACAGGAGTACCACAGGGATGCTTCTCAAAAATCAGTGCAAAAGCCACGACGAGCTCTGTCGGTGAAGCGCGACTTTCTTGGCATCTCACTGTGAGTAACGGACGCTGGACCGCCGTCTGACCAGCCGTATCAACCCCCGGCAGCGAAGACAGGTCTGCTGTCTGTCCGCTGAAGCTCAAATGCTACTCCGTATGAAAGGTTGTTGTCCTGTGACAGGCGAGCGGGCAGGAGGAGGCAGGAGGAGGCAGGAGGAGGCAGGGTGAGGGAGGACAGCCGCTGGCTCCGCTCCTCTACGATAACTGGCTAGCTTCTTCCGGGTCAACATTTTCAAAATAAGAGCTTAGCCGCTGTCAGGGCTCCCAAAGTACGTCAGCAGGGGTCAGCCCAGTTACAATGTGTGAACTGAATTTTAAGTCCAACAGTCAAGTTTTATTGTTAGAGCTATATGTATCAAAAAATGAGTTTCCTTTACGTGAGTAATTCATAAATCTTAATATCCATTTATTTAAACAATTATTTAAATGAGAGGAGAGATGTCTCTGGTGGTCACCTGAGACATGACAAGTAGAAACAGATTAAGTAAGGACTAAAAGCATTGGGAACTCTGGTTTAATATTTAACAATGCATCAGACTGTCTGAGGTGCAGGGGTGATGAATATAAAATGAGCACCAGTGTGCAGAAATGTGATGCATTTATGGGGAAACAGCAAGTCAGGGTTAGGATTAGCACCCTAGAGGGCACTTTATCTTGTTTTGTCCATTGGAAGAGCACCCTAGAGGGTACCTAATCACATTTTGTCCACTGGAATGACATCCAAGAGGGCACTTCAATACATTTTCTCCACTGGAAGGACAACCTTGAAGGCACTTTTGCTGCAATTTTTCAAACTTCACTTCACTTTTTCAAGCACTCCTCCAGTGCAAAGCATTGTATTTCATAAACTGATCATATGTTATATCTTAACTGGAAAAATTACTCTTAAAGCTAAAGTATGAAGTATCTCAAAATTTTCTTGTACTACTAAAACACACTTGAGTAAAGGTTATTTGCAACATTGTCATATACTGTGGCACAGCAGTCAGATGGGGTGGTGAAGCTCCTGCTTCATATATGCTTTAAATATTGCTTAAAACTAAATAAATACAAGAATACTGACTCATTGACCTTGATATTCGATGTACCTTATATCTCTCAACCTTTTTGGTGTCCAGAACCCCCAAATTGATACACATTGTGCAGCTGACCCATATTTGATAAGATGTAGTCTCAGGGATCCACCAGATAACTTGTTTAATAACTGTCTGTACAGTAGATTGGCAGACTAACAGTGAAGAGTGTGAAACCTATAAACAGAAGAGTCATTCGTATATATTTTTTCACTGGGATAACTTCTAGTCAGTGAAATATAATCAAATTAAAATATTCCTAATTTTTCTGGGGACCCCCTGGAACCCACTCAAGGACCCCAGGTTGAGAACTAAATGGTAAATGGACCTGCACTTGTATAGCGCCTTTCTAGTGTTCCGACCTTTCAAAGTGCTTTTACACTACATGGCACATTCACCCATTCACACACATTCACTCAGTGATGGCAAAGTCTAAACTGCCTTAAATAAAATAAAATATATATACTCATATGTAATACAAAGTAGTACACGTACAATTATTTGAAGCTTACGCTTTGCAGACTGGGTTCTGATATAGTACCTGTGCAGTATTCCTGTCATTTCCTTTTTTTTGTCACTTTAAGCATTCTTCCAAGTCAGCCTTTTTTCATTTGGTCCAAGTAAAAATATGAGCCATGCAGGCTGGACCACCATGACCATAAATGCATCCTGTTCATTGTACATCAGAATCATCCTTTTGTTTCTGCTCACAGATTATAATGGTTAGGGCTACATTATGACAATCTGTTTGTTGTTCAAGTGATTACTATTCAAAAGACTTAATGACTAATGTTTTATTGAAATTACAAAACAGGGGAACATCAAATAGAACCGTTCTCTGCTACAAATACAACTACAGAGCTGAGCTATTCAAGAAAATGCACTTGCAGTGGAAAATTTATTTTAAAATTTAAATGATTGCTTGTAATAGCCACTGTTGCAGCAACAATTCATCACACTATCAAAACAAGTCAGACACAGTGATGAGACAATGCAAAAGTAAATGCCAATTTTAAGACAGACACTTGTTGGTGTTTGTCATAAACAAACAGTGTCTGCAGTGACAAAGCACACTTTTTAAAAACAATAAATTAAGAAAGTCTAAAAGTGACGTTTAAAAAGAAAACTGGTGATTAAGGCAGAGCGCTGTAGGATGGGCTCAGCTGTTTAAACATCAGTGGGTCTTGTGGGTGTTCAGACAGGAGCAATTATTACAACAGTTTATGTCTTATTACCAGAAATGATCATCCTAAGAGGAGAAAACTAGTCTTTCAAAAGGCAACCATGAGATCAAACTGCTACAATACTTAAAGAAAAATATATATCATTTTATTTGAATGTGTATTATTGGCAGCTACCACTCAGTTTAAAGGTTTTATTTGCTTCAGATGGATACATAACATCAAAATTAAGTAAATTAATTCAATTTAACATTTTCTTATCAATAAATGAAGAAAGTATAATTTTCTCACTGGGGGTCAGGGGCGGCGGACAAGGTTCTTTCCTTTACGACAGAATAAAATGAGTGTGGTGCAAACACAGTGTAGCTTCGGGAGAACCCCTCTGCTACTCAAGATGCTGTGGACCTGAAAGGGACGTTACTCCCACAGACTTCTTAAAATATGTTGCATATAAATACATTTGAGAGTTGAGATCTCCGGCGGGTGGAGAGAAGACAGAACTGGCTCTTGTCATTAGAGGAAGTATGGGGTGGTCGTCCGGGGAGGTATGACGCGCTCAGAGTCGGGAACGGCGCGGAACAGCTTGGGCTCTCGCCTGTTGACGTCCTTAAAGACCATGATGGAAGCGATGTTTCCGCAGCGGTAGCAGTAGTTGGGCGCCGACCACACCGTCACCAGCTTCTCGTCAAACATGAACTTGTAGCCCTCATGGACAAGCTGGTGGGCGCGGCAGATGAGCTTCAAGTTGTTGATGTGAACAAACTAAAATAAGAAAAATAGATTACTTTCACAGGGTTACAACAGCTACAGAAAATAAATTTGCTGTTAGGTGACAGGTGACAGGTGAAAGGTTATCCGCAAAAGATTATTGTAACTATTCATTTCATCACACGCAAAAAATTCCATGACTTTTCCAGTAGGGCTGCAATTAATGATTTTCCTAATAATAAAATGTCCAAAAAGATGACGTCCTCAAATGTCTTGTTTTATCCACAACCCAAAGACATTCAGTTTACTGTCATAGAGGACAAAAGAAAGCAGAAACTGTTCACATTGGAGAAGCTGAAAGCAGAGACATTTGGATTTTTTTTTTTGCTGTGGGTCAAAGGATGTTTTTTTTTCTCCTCTCCATTTTCAGCTGACTACTTTCAAATGTCAACGACACAACGTACCTCATTGGTGACCTTGGAGCCAAACAGCCAGCCTGCACCTCGTGGACTGATGGCCCAGGTGTCCACATCCTCTGGATCGGACCACACAAGATCACAGAAGGCCCCCTTGTGGGGAATCTCCTGGTTGCGTTCGATGGTGCGGATCTGGTCCAGAGTTTTGATGTCGGGTGAAAGACCACCATGGACACACAAGACCTGCTCATCTATCAACTGGGATTGGAGATGAAAAGATGTTAAAATCAGGCAGTCCTAAGAGTATCACAGTAAATATGACCTTAGTTAAAAGCTTGATCAGGTTTGATAATGACACGTGTTGATAAATTAATAAGTTTACATCAGTAATATTTCAAAGGAAAGATTTTGCAACTGGAACAGACTCTCTTTTTACTTTACCAACTAAATCCACTAAATCATGTTCCTGCAGTCTGTTTTCAAGATTTGACAGTTTGAACACATCTCTGTGTCCTTTATGTTCCTATATATATTTTTTATTTTGCTGTTGCAGTCTGCTGTTTGGCTCAGGCAGGTGGTATACAGTGGGGTTTATTGGAGTGATACTAGCCACATCTACCTGCTGTGCACTGCAACCACAATGAAAATGGACAATGGAAAAGTCCTGTTCTAAGATGTTTGGCTTTCTTTTATTCAGAGTTAGATTAGCGTGTCATAATGGAAGACAACCCGGTATTTTGGACACCCCAGGAGCCGGTAAATTCAAACTTAGTTAACGTTTATGTTATAAGTAGGCTTAGTTTACTAAATTGACACAAGTTGCATCGCATAAACTAATTCAATTGTTACTAAACTATATTTACACATAAAAATCTGCCAGGTGTAACTGTTACACAGTGTAAGCTAACTAAATAGCTAACTAACAGAAAATGCTAATATATGACCATTTGAGACTGAGGAGTAAGAGATACAATATGTGACCTGTCTATGTGCTGTCTAATAATGATAAAACCACAATATACCTCAAATTACATAACATTATGCAAATAATGGAGACTAAATTAGCAAATAAATTGGGAGATATATATATATATATATATATATACACATTATATTGTAATTCATTCCCATGCCTGCTGCTCAGTAACGGCAGTCCCCAGCTCTTCTGCCCCCCCCCCACAAATGTTTTCAGGTAACTAACGTGAAAGAAGCATGAATGAACTTACAGCTGCCACAGTCAGCATGTCAAACACTTTTGTGCAATACCGCCAGGCATTTGCATTTCCATATTTTGTTTGGCACTCATCTAAAAAGAAGCAGAACAAACACAGCAATGTGGTTTGATGAGCTTGTGAAACTGAAAACATTTGAATACATAACCAGTAAAAGTGTAGCACATTGTGTACCTACCATAAAAGCCGTACACTTGTGTTATTTGTCTGCTTTCATGGTTTCCACGTAGAAGAGTGATACGGTCAGGCCACTTTGCCTTTAAAGCTAGCAGGTGTGTAAATGTCTCCAAGCTATAATATCCTCTGTCTACAAAGTCTCCCTAGAAAAAGGGAAAAAGACACCATGAGAGACCCCAAAAGATTTCATAGTCAGGATACAGTAATACCTGGGTACAGAATAACTGTAGTTACTTTCAACTCGTTTTTCAAAAAAAAAAAAAAAGTATGAAGAAAAAATATGTATTGCTTCCATCTTTTGTTCTGTAGTTGTTACAGAATGAGCAATTGAAACTTCATTAAAAAAAATTTCAATCAATTTTTAAGACCTGTCAAAATCTGATTTAAGATATTTAATGCCTAAATTTCAGATTATTGGATTTTAGACTTTTTAAGACCCTGCAGAGAACCTGTATATGTATCTACTGAAAGACAATCTAATACAATACATCACAATATCTGTGTGATTGAGGAAAAGATAACCCTAACATGGCATTTCTCAAGACATCATTCATTCCTTTTATGTTCTGCATTATAAGGAAGCATTCCTTCCCAAAATCAACACGTTGGTTGATTGACTCATTAAGAAATAAAGCATCTGCGTTATTGTGGCATATTTAATTCTGTTGATAAACAGAGAAAACTTACTCACCATGAAAATGTAATTTGTGTCTGGAACTTGGCCTCCAGTTCTGAAGAGCTCACAGAGATCATAAAACTGGACAGGAACATTAAAGAGAACATTTATTCTTGGTTAAAAAAATAAAAATAATAATAATAATCAGACAAAAGTGAGAGTTTTAGCAATATAATAACACTATATTTCTTGGAAATAGTAACTTCTCTTTTTTCTTATGAATACATTTTTTTGCATGTCATTTATCTATGCCAACGTGGTTTAAACCAGCCATTTTGAACTGAAGAAAAAGTAAATCATTATACATCAGGAATCTCAGTCTCTAGGGTGATTTTTCAGTCATTTTTAAAAGGACAAATCTGGTTATTTATCATCAATTGAAGGGTTAGAAAAAAAAATCAAAATCAAAATCAGTTAGGCCTACCTGACCATGAATATCTCCACAAACAGTAACTGGAGTTGAGACCGGCTGAACATTTGATTCTTCTAGCAGTAAATCGCAAACATAATCACATAATCTCTGAAAAATAAACATGGCAACAGTTAGTGGTCACAGGCATCCTGTTAAAATACGGCATCATAACAGCCGAACATCGCAAGCTTACTGGTCAACTATTGTACTTGGTGTCTGTAGACCATGGCATCCTTGCAGCACTGTAGCACTTAACTATAATGCTGTTTGACACACAGTTTACCTTTATCAAAAAACTGCAGCTTCCATTTTGCATATTGCACTTGACCATGTTGAGACACAAACTATGGAAGTCTCATGGAGGGGGGGGAAACAATGAAGCACGCAGACTGTATGTAACATTCAGTCTATGTTAGGGGTGTAGCCATACTGATATTGACAATAACCGTGATATTTCAAAATTAACATTGATTTTGTGTTTGATGAATAATGAATACAAACGAATAAACCAATGATTTTGAACCAATATGACTGTGCAAATGTACTCCGAAGGCTGCTCTTTAAAGAAGTAACTTTATTAAAGAATATTTTAAAATAAATAATAATTACATTGTAAACCAATTCTTTGGTTGACATTGCTGAGAGATGTCTCTTATCTCTTACTCTGTAGCAGAAAAAAATACAGTTTACATGAACGCACATATCGGACAACATATAACGTTACACAGGTACCGATACAATTCCAATAGGTCTGTGATAGGCCAATATTATCTGCCCGATACATCTGATCTACAAAACACACAATACAAGTTAAATATGAGTTGACTAATAACATTGTTATTATTTTTTTCAAAATTTCTGTGGAAATTGACTTAGTATGTCAAAGTAATGAGAAAGCTTTTGAGAAAGTATTTTAAAAATATTGAGAAACTCTAATTATTAAGAGGAGAAGTACTAACGTTGAGTCAATATTTTGAGAAGTTTCTCATCGTAATGACTAACAGAATTATATTTTTCACATTGGCTGAAATCGGCTTCCATACAGAACTAACGTTACTTCCCTGTTAGGTATTTAATTTAGCTTGTACTCAAAGTTTGACTGTTAAACATTTGATCGCAACGTCAAGTAGCGTTAGCTAGCTCTAGCGGGTAACGATATAAGGTTAACCAACCTATCGACACACTGCTGTTAGCTACTGTTTGGTTTACGCTGCAGTGGTTTCCATGTTTCGCACCATTAACATCTAACTATTAGCTAGCTAGCATTAGTAGCATAAGCCTTCTCCTCTTAGAGATTTTTGTGGACTAACGTTAATATCAATGACGCTTGTACTTAACCAGCCTACAACTAACAATTATCTTTGCTAACAGTTGTCGCCGAGTAATAACTAACGCTAGCAGTTAAGTTATTAGCCACGCTTGTTGAACAAACTTCTTATAGTCAGCCCGTTTGCTTCCACCGATATTAGCAAACATTAGCCTGATGTTACGTTGATTTTCGCTTCTTAAACTCACCTTTAGATCATTTTCCGGCAGGTATTTGCAGTGTCTTGCTATTTCAACGTACTTATCAAGGTCTAAAGGCGCCATTATCAAAACGCTAAAGCCAGAAGACTGCTAAAGTAGATAGCTAGCAAGCAAGTTCCTTTTCTTCTTCCTCTTCACCGCTGCTTCATTTTTCAGGGTTCATCACCGCTGTCAAGTCAACTAATCATATCCTGTAACAACCTTCAAAATAAAAATCTTTACCGGCGAAAAAGTCTTCCAGTAATGAAGAGCACCACAATGAAATCAAGTAAGCTATGCGGCAGGGATTTTTAATGTATTTTACCACAATTTGTCATTTTGGAACATGTTCTGAAAATGCCAGTAGGTTTTTTTTTAAAACCTTTTATTTTGAAGCTTACATTAAAGCGGCATTATCTCCAGCCAACTTCACACTCGTCCAATGGTGTTTCGTGTGCAGAGCAAATGTAACAGCGCCCCCTACTGATACAACAAGTGTCTCTTCCACAAAAACCTGGAAAAGCATGTGTATTTGTTTGTTTGTGTATTTATTTTTGTTGTCTTGGTCCTCATTTTTAATAGTTGCGTCATTTTGTTTGGGTTTTTGGTTTTTTTTTACAATCAATGCTTGCTCTTACAATGTATTGTACATAAATATGAAATTATATTTCATTTTTTCAACTGGTAGTCATACCAGCAGAGGGCAAACCTGACCTAGGGACAGAGAGCCCAGCACAGGACTCAGTTTCCACAAAGTAGTACTAAGGTAAACTGACAGAAAAAAATGATATATGTGGCAAAAAAATATAGGTTTTATTACAAATCTAAGAGTAGATTTGTGGATTTCATGGACCTTTGGACACATCTGGGGTCCAAATTCATAATTTTGTCCATGTATCCTGTTCCCATCATGTATGTTATAGCAGTGGACAAAATCCAATACAAACTCAGCACCACCTACAGCTTATGTATTTTTACTAAATTGAATCAGTCAGGTCTACTAAACACTGTCAGCAAACACACAATATTATAAACTTAAGTTAAAGTAAGTAAGTAAGTTAAATAAAAGATTTTATTGCCAGGCTAATGTATTGAACAGATGCACGGTATGGCAAATACCATTAGGAGCACTATGAGGAGCCAGAAGAACTTGATTTTTTCACAGATTCTCTGTTTCATGTACTACTGTCAGGATATAGTGAAAGTTTCAAAAAGTTATTTATTTACATTATTTATTAATAATTTTTGTTAGTATTTAGTCACTGCATAGTTATCCTAGATCAAAAATAACTGTTCAACATGAATCCTGTGTATGTAAATTTGTAAAGCTCATGTAGCGGGTGCCAACTGAACGTGTCATCAGCACCACCCAGTTATTAGACAGCGTTCTCACCCTGTCTGAGGACTTGCCAAGCTCAGACTGTCAGCACATGAAGCAATGCATGATGAATTGCTTCTGTTATCCAACATGAATCTGCATCTACCAGCCAGACATTTCCGTTCCTCCTGTCAATCTGCAGTGTCTCACACGTAGAGCCTACACTGTGTTGCCTTCCAGACAGTGCAGCAGCTGGCATGATTTTAACTACCCCCTGCCAACATAAAGCTGGACACAGAGATAAGCAGACATGTTAAATACAGGCGAGCAGCTATCAGAAGAGGGAACCTTGACAGGAGACAGAGAATCAATTGTTCCACACGGAAGCTGCGGTTAACCTGTGCAGCAGAGTCACAGAGCTTAGGAAGAGTTCAGTTTGATCTGCAGATGTCTGTCTGGTTGAGGAGCACAGATGGAACATTCTTGTTCTTATTTGATAAAGTTGAGCTGTAGAGAACTCCAGAGACCCCCAGCTGTGTTTACAAAGCATCTGTTTAATAACAGTTGACAGCAGATGTGTTTAAATGCAATAAAACTGAATCACCTTCTCCATATCAACTATAATGGTCTGAGAATAAGAGGAAAGGTTACACAAATTAAATCTTACACTAGGACATTGCCTAAACACATTGTAGGAGCTTATGGAAACACATTTCACTATGATTGTGCCTGTATGATTATATGGGACAATTAAACTTAAACTTGAATTTAGAGCTCTCCTCCAGTCAGAAATCAGTTGTTCTTTTTGTTCCTACAGTGTGATGTTTGAATGCTGTATGTGCAGAGTGTGACAGTAGAAGGATGTTTTCACATTCATCTGCTGAAAGTGGAAAGTTTCTCTGTGCTCATTCAACGTCTGATTTTAAGGGGCGGGGCCT
>NW_023339774.1:1156614-1158773 GCF_004916995.1 Morone saxatilis | reverse complement strand
TTTTTTTTTCAAATTACCTACTGCAGCTTTAATTTGTTTTCAGTAAACACTATGAAGAACACATACTTATAATCACATAAATCATCAATCCAAGAAAAATAGAACATTGTGCTTAGTTTTCTTTACTTTACTTTCTATTCGTTGTATATCTGGAGTGAGAGGGGTTAAATCTCGTGTGCAGTCCAGCTGGAAACTCGTAAAAAGTGTCATTTGAAGAGGACAAAGAAATCCCGCGGCAGGCTATAAGACCTCCTGCCTTCATTCATCTCGCTGCACAGCGGCAGTAGTCTTCCTCACGCCTCCTCCTCCGCCGGCTCCGCAAACACTGTTACTGGATCGGGATGCGGGCTCTCGTGTTTTGCTGCAGCATCTTGTCTTTGCACCTTTTCCTCTGCGTTCATTCTCTGCCGGTTCGCGACCGGAGGACCGCCAGCAGGTACAAGCAGCTACAGGTGAGTCCGAGCCGGGATCCCAAGCGCTGCTGCAGAGGAACACTGCATGCATGGGGGAACACAGTGTGAGCAGTTGGGGACGAAAGAGCAAGCTGTGTGTGAGAGTGATACGAAAGATTTACATGTGAGTGAATATATTAAAACTCATACAAGCTTAAGCAGATAAAAAACAAGTAAATTTCTGCTTATATTACATGATATTTTAAAGGGAGCTGCAAACTGCTAAGTCACTTTCATACACGGCTGCATGCCAACTTTTAAATGCTTTTGTTCTTCAACATTAGCATGTTGTTTCTGGCTGCTGAATGATATGAAATATGTGAAGTTGCTCACTAAAGAGATTGCGATGGTTGACTTAAGGTCAGATTCAAAGCTAACAAAATACCGGTAATACTTAATAAGGGTACAAATCATAAGTTAAGCACACTCCAAAAAGTAGTTCAGTATACCTATTGTCACCACTTAAATAAATGCATGGTTACAAGATAAAACTTCTAATGTATTGTTTTAGATAAACCCTTTAAGTGACATGATTTTGATGAGTTGTGTAAATATTTGTATCTGTGTTGTGTTGGAACAAGTTAATTTCAAAGAGTAGCCTAACCAACTTAAAAACTTGTTTATGCTACATATTACTAACTTAGGGGTAATTAAAAATACCTTTGATTCTAGAGAAAAATGTATTTCCTCTAACTCAGTGTAGTACATTTGTTGAAGTTTTGTAGAAGTCACCATTACTCAAAAGACTTGTGGAAACTGTACATTGTTTTGTTCTGCCAAAACATTTGTTTTTAGAGAAGTCAGGGTTTCCCAACCTTTTAAGTGAAGAACCCCTACAATCACTGTTGGGCAGTAACTCATTACTAGTAATAATATTACAGTAAGAATAATAATTTCCCCACTATAGTAGTGTAACTAATTACTAATACATTTCAGTAATAATATTACAGTTACGCCACCCAAAAATAATTAGTTACAACTTTACTTTTGTTGGCCCCCTTTTTTTTGTGGGGAGTAGCAGAAAAGTAAAATAACTAGTAGTGTAACTAATTACTGTTGGCAGGGAGTAATAAGTAAGTAATAATATTAGTTTTGAAAAGAGTAAGGAGAAATAAATTTTAAAAAATTGTGTAACTAGCCCAACACTGCCTACAGTAGACGCACACCCCTAATTTGAGAAGATTAAGTCTTAGGGAATCTCCTGTGAGTAGTTTTGAAGATAATAAAGTTTTCATAGTCAATAAATGATCAAACTCGGATCACTACTTTTTCCAATGAATCAAAACAGTCAACCCTGGTTATTTCCTTGTTGTTCCAACTTCCAAAAAAATGTGATAAAAGTTCAAATATTCTATTCCTCCTTTTGCTGTGGACCCCCTATAACTCAAGGACCTGTGTTGGTCCCAGGACCCCAGTTTAAAAACCACTCACTTAAGTAATACTTAGCTAATGCATGACTCATGATGATTGAATGCAGGAATTAATGCAGGGTGTATCATGAATTCCTGTTGCTCACGACTAACAAATGATCAACTCACCATGAGAGAGAGGTCATCAGTTAAAGGTCCAGTGTGTAGGATTTAGTGACATCTAGCAGTGGAGTTGCATCTTGCACCCTCCACTTCCAAGCGTGAAAGGGGAAACTACGGTGAAAGGTAACTCTATCGGTCCGTGTATGTGTTCGTCATTCGATTTTCCTTTCAGAAA
>NW_023339774.1:1151741-1156514 GCF_004916995.1 Morone saxatilis | reverse complement strand
TTGTGTCCAGCAGGAAAACATTTGAAACATTTACATACAGAAGGAGTGGATGACTTTGAAAATTAGACTTTTAGCAATGGTAATCATAGTTTAATCAACATTTCACTTAATATTTCTCAAACGGGCAGCAACTTTCCTCTTCCACACATTAGTAGTCAATAAGTTCGCTGCTAATAACAATCTGCGCCGTTTCGTTGTTAACATCTGTTGTCACTCACTTCAGTTGTGTTGTGGCTTTTGGAATTCGCTGATACCTCTCGGCCACCGTACAAACCCCTTGCCTCACTGTCCTATTCCAAGCTTGTAGGAAAAACTATGGTGACTGCAAAACACACAAAAAATGTAAACAGTCCTATTTAGAGTTTAGTTTGTCTCCATGACAGGGGTCCCCTGTCTGTAGATAAAAACAGCTCATTCTAAGGTAACAAAAACATAATAATTCCTAGGTGATATTACATTAATGGAAACATACCTGAATAAATACTATATTCCATTTCTGCCAATAGATCCTCCTAAATGTTACACACTGCACCTTTAAACTGAACAGTCACTATTCACACCAACTACACTTGTAGGTAATCAGCGGAACATTAGCAAGTTAATTTATGCTTTTTCAGTTTTTCATCACCTACTGGACTCTTATGTGACTTTGGAATCACCAATGTACTTTTAACTCTTCACATTGTATCTATTGTGAATAAACCCATATTCTAACCCGTATGTTTTATGCAGTCAATGTCTAATAAAATGACAAATTATAAATTTTTACTATAGGTTTTTCAGAAAATGTCCCTATAATTCCCCATTCCTTTAGTATAAGGTGTAATATTTTCACTGTTTGATTTTGGAGTAATCCAAAAGTGTTCAGATTAGATAATTTGTATCCAGTAACTGTTTTTCGACACTGCACATATCAAAACTGTTTGCAACAGATATTTAGGAGTCATTTTCTGTGCTTTTCTGCAACATTGGTTGAGGCCCCTTTAGACTAAACCTAACCATAGTTAACTGCAACTTCAACTGTATTAGATCCCATCCAGTGAGTATAGGTGAGTGGCATTTCATCATTCCACTTGAGAAGGATCTTCTGGCAATCAGAAACTCAAATGTCATGCAGTAAGGTGTTTCATTTATATTTTGAGATTTATTTCTTTAGCAACTCCAAATATTGCTGAGACAGGGTTTAGAATATCTACTCCTGTCTAAAGAGGGAACAAGATAAGTGGAGGCTCACATCTGGACATATCTCAGATATATATTCTCCTCTTTGGAATAGTAACAAATTTATGTGGGACACCTGGTCACCCTACATATTAAGTATGTCTGATTGTTAAAAATAAAAGAAACATAATACATACAGAGAATTGTATCAAAAGTTTCTAAAAATACCACAAAAACTAAATATTCACAGGGTTAGGGTTATCTGCTCAGAATTCATCCAAATCTCTGGTTTTACACAAACTAGTGACGGAACAATGATCAATTTTATCTGTTTTTATAACCAGTTGACAACATTGAAGTTATAGAGCTCCTGGGTTCTGGCTCAGCTGTCCCTCAGAAATGGGGTTCTATTGCCTCCAGGCTGAGGTTCCTTGTGGCGGCTGGCTGGGGGGGCAGTGGTTCCTTGTCAGTCTCTTCCCCTGATGTTGGAGCTTGTGTGCACCAGTTGGACCCAGTGAAGTTCTCTTCTGGGTCTCCAGGTTGAGCTGTCTTCTCTTCCAGTCTAGGCTTTAGGGCAGAAAAAATATGTGTTTAAATCTTGAAGGGACAGTGTGTCGGTTTTAGTGGAATCTAGCAGTACATTTTCAGCTGAAAACAGCTGGTGTCTGTCTTTGACAGGCTATGAAGTGTGTAAGAGAAAGTGCAATGGCTGTGAAACTCTCAAAAAATGCCAAAGGCCCTATCTACAGCCAGTGTTTGGTTTGTCTGTTCTGGGCTACTGTAGATAAAAACTGCTTATTCTAAGGTAATGAAAACACAACGATTCCTATATTCAGGTGTTTATACACTAATGAGTACTCATGAATATCATATTCAATGTCTGAATAGATCCTTCTAAATATACATACACCCTGGCCCTCTAAATCCTCAGTGTAAATCATCAACAGGGAAGGGACAGAACACCTACCTACTGCTGGGCACTTCAGTCACATCATCTGTCCTTTTTGTTGGACGTTGCCTTCGAGCCTCCAGTGGATTCCACATTGATGCACCATCAACAACCCTGAAGGTTTTGGAGGGAGGAGCGTTTGGGAGAGACACGTCCTCCATGACAACATCCTCGATGTCCCTTGGTGGCCTGTACAAAGGACAAAATTGTCCTCTGACGGTAGGGCCGTTCCGAACTGAGACATCCATCATGACGATGTCTAAATCTTTGTGCCTGTACAGAGGACGATTTTGTCCTCTGTTGGAATGTGGGCCGTTTTGTACAGAGAAGTCCCTCATGACAACATCCTTGTCTCTTGGTCTATGTTGCAGGCCAGTTTGTCCTTGTATGCGAGGAGCAACATTCTTGACAGAGAGGTCTTTCATAATGAAATCTGGCTCATTGAAATACTGAAAAGCAGAAAATTTGGATACTTGTTAGGACCATCAGACATTTTAAGTTTAAAAAACTATAACTGAAAGCACTAAAGCCAAAGTGTTTGTGCTTTTACTGCTGATATCAACAGGTCAGTCAACAGGTCAACAGTCAGCCTTTGAGAAGAGTCTTGGGATGATATACGCTATTATTGCGTATCGCAATAAAAACAGTCATATAAATGTATGGTGGTGAATTTCCATAATCGTGAATATCCTCACATGGCTTGACCTGAAACAGCTGTCTACCTCTCCAGCATACAGTCTTATACTGATTTCCTGATTTATTTGAGCAAGGGGACAAGGGGAGCCTGAATAGCCGGATCTTCCAGCATTCCCCCTAAATCCCATTGTATTCCCCAACAAACAAGGAGTTTAAAGTATTTCTGTACCGACTGTGTGGAACTAACGTAAAGATCCAAAGTGAAGAACAGGGAATGAAGTGTTTCATCCCCATCGGTCGATGCATAAATACCCTTCTTTCTTAAAAAAAGAAAAAGCGATCCAGCTGTTTTGTGTGAGTTTTTAAAGTAACTGCGGTAATGTTTATTTTTCAATGATTCAGTCGCTCGCGATTATAGCATCCGTAGTTGGCGCATTATTTGGCCAAGATTCACTCATCCGACAGCAAAGCTTTTCATATACGTCCCATGCTTAGTGCGTAATGCTGCTGAACAGAGGAACAGCCAAAAAACCCCTCACATGTACGAGCTTACTCTGTTTCGTCCTACTCCGCATTTCTCGGGCCCCCTGTTGTGAAAAAAAATGTTTTCAAGCGAACAACACCTAGTGACAAATCAAAAATTAAGCCCAGTTCACCAATGTTCACAGGTAAGTACCTCCTGAAACTCATTGGTTCTGGAAGCATCATTCAAGTCTCAGGCGCTTTCATATTCAATTAGCACACTGCCTGTTGATGGCAGTTCCGGAGCTTCCGAAATCGTGTGTCTTACTTTGAATGAATTATAAAATGGATCGGTATTTACATAACTAAACACTTTTATTTAACAGGCCGCTCCCCTCTGGCACCGTCCAGACACCTCGCCAGGCAACTTAGTTCCTCATATTCATGTGACTAACCATCCCCATGGAAAAAGGACAGAAATCACATAACAAACAAATACAAGCGCAATTTCACTTTACCGCGTGGTCTCGTCTACCACGTACACTACACAAGACGCTAACCTTGCACCAACGCGGATAACCGAGATGCTCTTGCCCACCCCTCTGCTCGAGCCAGCAGATACCACCACTTCACTCACCTGAGCATCCCAAGAAGACCATTTCCTCTCAATGTCGGCCAGGGGTGGGGAGCAGCAACGATGCCGACATTCCTCGTCAAACCGCCCCATCCAGCCCTTCTCTTCTTCCCACCCACCCCCAGCACAAGCCATCTTGTCAACAGCTTGCTGTCCTTACAGCCAGTCCCGGCTGTTGGTCAACTCGAATGAACAACTCATGGACCTCGGTTCACAGTCGCGAGTACTATTAAAAAAAAACATACCGACTATAAGAAAGTGCGATGTGTTACCCTGATGGATCATCGAAAAAGGAATACGACACATTATAGTCCTATAAACTCCCCTCATACTGGGAAACTGCTTTTTTTCAACTCTTTCCTATCTCTACACCCCACACCAAACCAGCACAATACCACACAGACGACCACCAAAACCAGGTGCGCCGGGCTCGCCAAGTACGGCACGTCACCAAACCGAACCCTGAGGGACCACCGCATAGCCTGGGGCACGGAGGAGAACAACATGAATGACTCAGCAGCCGACCAAAATCCTAACACGCTCATTCACAACACAAGAATAAACCAGTCGTTAGAGGCGTACCGCAGCAGTCCAGAATGCCACACAGGATCCAATACACCCTCAGTAACGAACATCGCTCGTCCCCGGCTATTCTGGAAACCACCCAAGCACTGGGACTTGCCTCCAAACGATCTCTCCAACTGACCCTACTACCGCCCCACTTCAGCGACGTGTCCAAATTTCTCAACGCTCTCTTTCTTAACATAAGGGAAGCTCTGTTAGATACGTCTAGACGCTCGGTTTCTACTGGTCGAATGCCAGAACGCAAGTCTTTGTACACGAAGGGCGCGAACACTCGACAAGTCCCCTCTTAAAGAAGGTCCCAAAGCTACCCGCCCTGCACATGCAGCACCGACGGCCCTCGATGATA
>NW_023339774.1:1144131-1151716 GCF_004916995.1 Morone saxatilis | reverse complement strand
CGGTGAAACCAGAAGTGTAAATGACGCTTGTTTCTCCGGGCGATACTCATATATTGCTAAGAATACTTGTGACACTCGGAGAATTTAGAGCTTTTAAGCTTCGCGGGGCTGATGGTTTGACCACGGAGATGCGGAGTCGCCGGTCTTGGGGTCTGGACCGCGGAGGGTCTACTATCTCTGACTGTTTTCTTCTACATTCAGCAGGGCCGTCCTGGTTTAAATGACGACATTGCCGGTTCGCTCAGGAATGATTGAAAAACGACAGGCCCTTTTGTTCCGGCTTTGCTGGTTTTTCTAGTGAGTTTGTTTGTTAGTATAAATTAGAAAATGATAGGAATTGGAATGAGATTTCTTTAATTTCGCTCATCCTGTTTGTGGACCGATGTGAAAAGAAAAAACGCCTGTGGTATGGGGTCAATTTTAATTGTTTGTATTTTAAACGAAATTTCAAATAACTACTCGGTTTTGTTTCTGCTCTTTTGAATTACCCCGGTTTGAAAGGAAAATCGAATGACCAAAACATACACGGACCTCTATCTATAGTCAGTACTTGGTTTGTCCATTCTGGGCTATTGTAGCATGGTAATAATCAGTTAAGGAATGTTAATTCACAGTTACTTCATACATGAATTGATATGTGACCAACTAGATAGATTTCTTCTCAACCTCTGATTTAAAAAACAGTCCCTCCAGAATTTCAAAGGCTTTTAGCGGGATTGTTGTGGCCTAAAATGCCTGATGCTTTCCCAAACATTACTTGCAATGAAACTGCGTGGGAAAGTAAAAAATAAAATGAACTTGGTCCAGTAAGAATAAAATTGCTAGTAGTTTGGTGATGTACGGCTCAACTTTTTGCATGGGTTACTGTTATGATTGGGGTCAAACCTGCAGGAAACTACAATGATTGGTCAAATTTGCAGAAAAGTTGCACTGATTGGACAAAATTCCAAGGTCACAAATTCATGGGGGTTGGTTGAATTTGTGTTAATTGTTGAAATTTCAACTTCTGGCGCTCAAAAAATATTCTTCTTCTGCTTCATATTTCTATGAGAAACCCAATTATTATTAGTATTTTTTACACAAACATTTTTTTTGTGTTGTTCGAAGCCTTATCATTCTACTCTAATTTGTCCATTACTAAATCGTACACATACTGATACTGTACACACTCATCACCTTGAGCCATGCATTAGTTCAATATTACTTAAGTACATGATTTGAAAATATCTGACAGCTGAAATCATTAACCCATTAATTAAATCATTAACCCCACAGATGAGATACTGTATTGTATAAATAGAGAGGAAGTTTTATTTTAGAATCAAACATTTTTTTCTTGCTATATAAAAACAACAGTTGCATAAAAAAAGCATTATTTATGCATGATATGACATTTTACTGTGCGCTCAAACAGGACAACATTTGTTTCAAACTTTCTGCAGCTTGATGGATGCCAGGCCTACTTTCCGGTGTAGCTGTCAACAGCGTGAGTGAGGGAGTCAGATTAAGCAGGCAGAGACAAGTCATCTGGCAACTGGTGAAGGTTAAAAAACTCTGCTTGTTTGCTGACTCAGGGGAAAAGGAGAAAACAGCATATAGCTACTTAGAAAAAGACAGACAGACGCCTCAGGCAAACAGACACTGTGCAGCCCCATCCAGGCTTTTGTTTGTGCATTGTACTGTCTGCAGAACTCAGTGAACACTGCAACAGTATCAAACATCGCAATTTATTGTATGATCCTTAATATTTGAGTGCTTAATTTGACTCGCCAAATGAGACATGTTGTTGACAGATTTATTTTCCTAACATGCACTCAGACCATTACTTAGGTGAATAAGTGAATACTTCTTTCACCATTGTCAGCCACTGCTAATCTATAGATTAGATAGATATAGTTTGTTTGAACAGTTTAAACTTCAAGGGACTGTTCACCCCAAAATGAAATATACATATTTTTCTTCTCACCTGTAGCTCTATTTATCCATCTAGATTGTTTTGGTGTTTTTTGTACCAAATCTATCAAACTAAACCCATCAATAGCTGATGCTAGGTGAGCTAACTAGTGTTACAGCTCAGATGAGGAGGATACCATGAATGATCCTACGCTCATGACAGTGCAGGATCTGTCATGAGCATGAGGCTCTCGTCCACTGCTGTGCAGGGATGCATAGAAAGAAATCAGTTCCTACATGAAACTCACAACAAGTTTTGTGGATTATCTCGAGTAGCAGTTTTTTTGTGCTTTGAGCACCACAAACCGATCCTTTATATTGGAGAGAAGGCCGACATCTCCAAAACTCAGCAAATCACATCAAAATAATCTAGATGCATAAATAGCTCTACAGGGAAGAGGGAAATGTGTGTTTTTGATTTTGGGGTGAATTTTCCCTTAATTCCCTTTAAAGGGTTTAGTGAGTGATGTTTACAGTGGAACAGTCGGTCTCTCATCTCCATTCATACTAATCCTCTTTATCCTGCAAACATTCCCTCCACTTGGCATAATCAGCCCGTCTGTGTGCAAAACACTGAATGATTGCTGATATCTGGGACTTTTTGCAGTTAAATATTTACCCCTGAGAGATTGCTTCCACTGTGCGCATCATTTATCTCAAGTTTGGACTACTTTTTATCTGCCAGAGGATGTCTGTGGGAGTAGATTTATCGCATTTGCAGTGTGGCGGTTTAGGGAGTCAAATCAGATTCTGCTCATTTTTTGCAAGTCGTAAAGTTAGTCATTCCCAGTAATGTCAGATCAGCATCCCTGAAACCTTTCATAACACACTCTCTGTGTTACACTGCAGACGACCTGATGTCATGACTAACAGGGAATTTCCAGACACCTGCTCTCTGTGTGCAGCTCTGCAGAAGTTTGAAGAATAGATTTGTGTGTTTGTGTGTGGGGCACTTTTTTTTAGTCATGCGCATGTTCATACCTGCATGCACACACTGTATTTACATGTTAGAGTGACATCAACAAAGACTCCCCAAAGTAACAGATGCCACCTATTAGATAAAACAACAATGCTCCCCTCTGTAGATGGGCTCAGTGCTTAATTTGGGTCGGAGCTCGGGCACGTCAGTTTGGGTGAGACACAGCAACCACAGAGGCCTGTAGGGACATGTTAGTTCCATCTTCAGGATCTCCCAGCATACACAAAGCTTTGTTTCATTGGCTTTGTGTTTTATTTTTTAAATGAAAACTCTCTTCTTGCCCCACACACTTGCCTTAGTTCTGTCACTCACCTCAAATTGAGCTGACTGTCAGCTCAGATAAGCCTTTAGCTTAAATGTGGTAAAGTGGTAAAGAGCTCTTCAACCCTGCCGGAGCCACCACTGGGAAGAGGACCATCATAACATTGTAACTTCATTCAAAGTTAACAGAAACAAAATAAAACTCACCAAAAACATTGTTTTTCCACTGTTCAAACAATCACCAAAATAAGTCCTTAAAACACCAACTTAAATGAGAAAAATGCACGTGTGCCAGACCAGATTTGTGAACAAACCACGGAGAGGCTGCGATAGCAACACAGGTAGAGGGAGTGTGACACTATGACTCCACTATATCTTTACAAAAACAAATAGTTGTTTGCTGCTAAATTAATGTTCTAAATCTCATATATATATATATATATATATATATATATAACCTTTACATTTGGCCTATTAGTTAGCCATCTTTAAGCAGTAAACCACTTCTCTCTGTTCTTGACAGCATAATGAATGATTTGGGTCAGATGAGTTCATTCCCAGAGAGAGACTTTGTTGCTTTTTGAGGCTGACTCAGGGCCAGCATTGCTTTTTATTGTCAAGTATTTGAACAAATATCAAGCCATAATCCTTTTACATTAGAGTCTTTGAAGTTTTGCTTAAGCATGGAATTCTTCTCAATTATTGTCTTATTTGCTATACAATCATGAAGGACAATTCATCAGTAAATTCGGCTTTAATTAGCCTTTAGACTGGGCGGAGGGGACTTCTTACATGACTGAGGTTACACAAATTAAAGCTTAAACTGACCTTTCGTCTGTGAAGTCAATTTAATCCTGTTTGTTTCACCATTAACTTCACAGGACAAAGAATACATGTGTTGACTTATTTGACAGATTACTGGTTGTTGAGATCATAAGTTCATATATCATAAGTTCATTCTGACAAACACTTTATTACAGTAGCTCAAAGCACTCAACCTGTAGGTGGTCTCATATCAGATTAAAACAGTACAAACATGTATTCCAGAATTGCTTGCGGTACAATTCACATGTTTTGTTCAGAGTCTTCCAATTTTTCAACAACTGATGAATCTGATGATAGAACTGATTATTTGTTTTTTGTTAACCTTGGGAAAATAGACCTATTTAAAAATGATCTCATGTATCTCTGATGTGAGATAATACAAGACAAGGATGCACCAGCCCCATGATAGTTCTCACCCAATAATTTCCACCCTGTTGCTAGATCTCAGCCATAGTCGTGCGGATACTGGTGTAGCTTGTTGTCTTCTGGTCTTCAAATGGCCCACTCAGCAACTCTGAACCTGAACTGTACCAGCAATCATTGGCTAATGGGACAGCTGACCTTGCTGGCTTCAAACAGTCAAATCAGCAAGACAGAAACCAGACTGTATCAGCAGGTAAAGAAGAAGCAGTGTGTGACACTCATAAACTGCTGTCATCGGAGGGATTTGAGAGCTGAAGTTTTGAACTGTTAGTCAGACAAGACAAATTTCAAGATGTCCCTTTGTGCCAAGGGGTGCACACATCTGACTTCTTCTCCCCAGTGTTCTCGTTTTAAATTTTTAAAGCCCCCCTTCAGTTAAAAATCAGTGTCTCTTCCTGTCCCTACAGTGTGCTGTTTAAATGATGTCTGTACAGAGTGTGACAGTAGAAGGATGTTTTCACATTCATCTGCTGAAAGTGGAAAGATGATTGTGATTTGTGATGTCACAAATAGTTTGGAAGTCAGACCTGGTCAGACCTGGTCCAGTATGCAACTTGTACAGTGATTCTGGATTTTTTAATGAGCTAGAAGGAGTAGATGACTTTTTAAGGAAATGGGGATATTATACTATTTCTGTGAAAAAAACATATCAGACACACATTATTGTTCCAAGTGGATTATTTGTATATATGTCTGGAGGGGGTCCTTAAATTTAAAATCTGTATACCTTACTGCATGAAACTCATTGGGATCAAGGTGACATGAGGGCAGGGATTGCTGTAGTGAGTTGGCAGGCTTAATAATGTAACTTACAGACAAAACAATACATTTTATAAAAAAATTTATTTAAAAAGTATTGTATAGTATAATGGCCTTTGAGCCATTGGAGCAGAACAGTACATCCCTACTGTGGGCTCTAGGAAAGTTTATTATTCTGGACTCTGCTGTAAAAACTACATTTGATAATCTTTGGTATAAAGAAGGATTAAAGGAATATAAATGATGTGTTTGTTATGTGTCTTTTTATACGTTTCTCAGATGACTCAAATTGTCTTTACAATAATACATATTAAAACTATGCAAACCACTTCAACCACGCCCCTCTACTTCTTTACAGCATGACTCACAGAGTTAAAACAAGGATCTGCTGATCCATGTTTGGATGTTACAAATGCAGCAGTGGCTATAATAACAGTGTAGTCTAGTATATGGGGAAATCAAAGCTGAAAATACTTTACCAGTGAAAAATGAATCATTAGTAGTCTAATGGACAATAAGACTATATAGTTCTTTAATTACTTTAATTTCTTAAGTTAATTTTCCAAATTACCAAAATAAAACATTGTTAGTTGAAAGCAAATTTGTTAACCTAAAATGGAAGTTTGATTAGAACTCCAAAATCGGCCAATAGATCTTCCTAAATGTTACACACTGAACTTTTAAAGGTGTACAATGCTAAATCAGTGAGGTACTCTTTTAAACAAACAGTAGACTTTTCAACTGGTTGCCTTATTTCTGTCAGTTTTCTTAAACTCCTTACAGTGTTAAGATTTATTTATTAAATATTAAAAATGTAGAACTATAAAGTCCCTTAGATGAATGAGTGTCTGTAATTTTAGTTTCATATCTCAGAACTTAGATAGCAAGGCCTTAAAAACGAAAATCAGGGAAGATCCGATCACTTCATAGATCTAGACTTCATAGATAAGCTGCAGTAATGAATCAAATGCTACTGAGTAGGAACGTCAAAGCTTTGTGCTCTTGTAAAATGTATACATTTAGTCTTTTTTCAGTGTGTAGGATTTAGTGGAATCTAGCAGTGTAGTTATAGATCACAACTTCATCGCTTTACCCTCCCTTTCCAAGTGCGATGGAGAAACTTTGGTGGCCACGAACCACAAACATGTTAAAACATGATGGTTGAACATGGCTGATGAAGGAATGCTCATTCTAAGGTAATAAAAACTCTTATACTAATACTAACTAAGTACAGTAATGATAACACAGTTATGCATATTATATTAAATTTCTGCCAATAGATCCTCCTAAATGGTACACAACGGACCTTTAAAAAGCTGTCTCATACAGAATCTAAAGGGTACCTTGTTCTTCTGTATGACACACTGAGGGGCGGTGCAAAACAACATCAGTATTTGACGACCTGGGATTTGGGAAGAGAATGTGTTGGGCTGTCACTTATCATGGCTAATAAAGACACTGTCTCTGTATGATGACCTCAGTGACTGTGCCTTTCTTTGCAGGGATGGCCTCACAGCAATAGTAACATTGGTCTGAAGAAGAGAGGAAGACATGAACAAAACACGCTAAATAATGAGCAGCATTTGAAGTCTTTGCCGGCATCAAAAGATGACACTGAGTTTTGGAAGCGTCCTCGGTGCGGAGTGCCAGACTATCCCACCTTAACGCAGGTTGGCCTGTCATACTACAACCTGAAGAAACTGAAAGGAGGCCTGAGTAGACAGCAGCGCAAGAAGCGGTTTGCTCTGTTTGGAGGGCGCTGGGAGAAAACCGACCTCACTTACAAGTAAGAAACACAAATATTCTGCTTGTAACTACATTTGTTTACTCAGCTTTTCAACTATTTATTACAGCTTTTGTCACTGTCTTCCAATCTAGAATTCACTGCTTAATGTTTTAAGGGATGTAAAATCAATGAAGATAAAACATGTAGAAAAATTGGCTCTGTTAGTAGTTCAGCCCATGCTTATTCCCAGGGTGTCAAATACTGCAGTTTTGTCACAGTAGACAGACGCACAAGGTACCCACAACCATCTGTTTCAGACACAGCAGGTTTTTATCTAACTCCAAAGTAACCCATCTGTGTCAGTTGACATAGGGTAAAGAGCAAGAAAGTCTGTGTAAGGACGTGTTTGGTGATGGGTCAAACCAACACAGGACTTTCACACTGGAGACTGGGGTTCATGCCCCATGTCAACCCAAAAGTCAACTTGTTTAAAGTTGACTTGCACCACAAAACATACAAATTTTACAAGGATATGGGGTAATTTAACTGTCATTTTACACCGCAGGGTTGTATAAATTTTTATCCTAGTTGTAAAAACTAAAAATCTATATACACAAATCTTGCCCAAACAATGATCTTTTCCTAAACCTAATCAAGTA
>NW_023339774.1:1138821-1144031 GCF_004916995.1 Morone saxatilis | reverse complement strand
ATTGAATTGAATTGAATTGCAAAATTTAAAATAATGGCATTGCCATTCTTGGTTATTTTAACTGTACACCACATTTTTGACACATACATTTTCCTTACACAGCAGCACACACAGCTTACTATCTGGGGGGAGTCCCTTAACACAGTTAGTGATGCTTGCCAGAGGTAAACAGGTTCATATTACATCCTTTCTGTGTGTCTGAGCTTGTCCATACAGCTATACAATAAGAGAGAGCCCATTCAGGGTCTGTTAACACTTATCACAAGATTTACACTGAGGAGAATGACTGCTATGTATGCAGACATACTCACTTTGTTGATTTTGAGTTTTGTTTTTTGGAGTCAGTGCACCTTTTCTTCAGCTGCAGCTACTGGGGTGGGATGAAGTTTTATGTGCTTACCTGAATTGACTGTGTGCAGTCTTTTTTGATCAGCTTTTTTCCTCTGCTTCCAGTCGTGGAATGTAAACGAATTTAAACCCCCTACAAGGAACTTTCATTTCATGTTGATTCTGTCGGCCCTTGTGGACAAAAGCAGTAGTGTTTCTACTGTCTTGTTTCATTGATTTCAAGGGAAATCTGACCCAGTGGCAGGCATTGAGAATAACTATATAGAAATATTAAATATTCTCTCTGATGGTCCTTGTAGTATGTTTAAAGAGCTGTATTCCTGGGTGTTATAGTAAGACTTTTTGCAAATTAATTCAGTATCAGGTATGGCATAATGTGATCATATTTTACAGAAATGTACTCTAGCAGAATGTTCTTGCAGTTTGGTTGACACAGTCATTAGTTTGTGAGAAGAATGCAACATTTAGAATTGTCTGTAGAGATGCAATGATAATTAATGATTAATTGATTTGTTGTAAACTATTAAATTAATCGCCAATCATTTTGAGTCATTTTTTAAGAAAAACTTCTGACATGTGAATATTTTCTTGGGGTTGTTGATAAAACAAGACATTTGAGGATCTCAGCTTGGGCAGTGATCAAATTTTTTGAGATTTCATGACCCAGAAAATGATTGGCAGATTCATCCATAATGAAAATAATCATTAGTTGTTGTCTATACCTTGTCTACTTTTCTGTTTCTATTTTAAGTACTTGTAACAAATTCTCCTGCCACACCTACTGTTATATGTGATGTTTGAGAGTTTTTGTGATTTGTTCGCTGCAAATATTTTAGGACATGATATTAGAAAGTTGACGGTAGGCCTAGATGTGGAGACTCCTACAAAAGACTCACATCCTCTGAAGGGTTTAAAAAAGAAGGTTATATGTTACAAATGTATTTTTTAACTGTGTGTGTCCAATAGGATTGTGCGTTTCCCCTGGCAGATGAGCGATGGCAAAGTGCGGCATGTCCTCCAGGAGGCGTTTGGTGTGTGGAGTGCAGTGACTCCTCTGAGGTTCAGAGAGGTCACTGCTGAGAAAGCCGACATCATTATTGACTTCAACAGGTAAGAGAGGGCTTCCCAGCATGTCTGGAGTGCGCTAAAACAGTGGTTCAGGCTCAGGACCCCCACTATGGGTCGCCAATGCATCATGTGGGGTCACAAGGCCTTCTGGATTTTGAGGTGTGAAGAAAACTTAAAAATATATACAGTAGACCTATATCTCAGCATTTGCTTAATTTCTGTGGAGAAATCAAACAATCTGCTCAAAATGTATTTCCCTATGTGGATTCATTATACAATATAATAAATATATATTGAATATAATATGAAAAATCCATAATATATGTCATTTATTAAGTGGTCGTCAGTTTACTAAATGGTGGAAAAGGGATCCCTTAAGGAAAAAGGTTAGGAACGACTTCTCTAAAATATTATAAGTAAAGTAATATAAGTATTGTCTAAGTTTACGGTTTCAAAACTTTTCTCTGTTTTCTTTACTGACATGAATAACAGCACAATAGTTATTCTAACATGCGAAATGGTGATTAGTGTTAATGTTAGAAAAAGCATGATTTGGATAATTCATTCAGTCTATATACAGGTCTCGTAAATCGGATCTTCATTTTCTCAGGAAGTCCAGGCCAGAAACAGAATTGCATAGTGAAACTAAGGCTCATACGGAACCAATCTAGACACAAATGAACAAAGTGCAATCAACATTTACAACAACAGCAACAAAAAGTTGTCTGTTTCCACTTTGAGTACAAAGATGCCATACAAAACTGTACATATTCACCCTACATACAGTACCTGTATCAGTCATAACATTGTGAGCACTGACAGGTGAGTGAATAACACTGATTATTGGTATTGTAGCTCATGGCTCCTGTCAGTGGGTGGGATATATCAGGCAGCAAGTGAACATTTTGTCCTCAAAGTTGATTTGAGTGACTTTGACAAGGGCCACATTGTGATAGCTGATGACTGGGTCAGAGCATCTCTAAACTGCAGCTCTTGTGGGGTGTTCCTGGTCTGCAGTGGTACCTATCAAAAGTGGTCCAAGGAAGGTAAAGAACCGGAGACAGGGTCATGGACCAAGGCTCATTGATGTATGTGGGGAGTGAAGGCTGCATGTGTCGATCCAACAGACGAGCTACTGTACTCAATGCTAAAGTTAATGCTGGTTCTGATAGAAAGGTGTCAGAACACACAGTGCATCACAGTTTGTTGGTATGGGGCTGCAGAACATTATGACCACCAGGGGGCCCAGGTGGTCACAATGTTATGGCTGATCGGTGTATAGTCAAGCTACAGATGTAGAAATGCAGCAGCGCTAGTTCCCTGTCTTCTGCATTTGGCCATAACTTTTCATCCACATCACACCCAACCCAGTCTCACTCCCAAGTCAAATACTGCTACTTGGTCAGTGGCCCTCCGCTTCTAAATATATAACGCTGTAGGTATCCATCTAGTGTCATTTCTGGACAAGGATTTTAACCCACCAAATCGCTGTTTGTGTCCCATGTGAAGTAATTTCTTTTAAATAACGTAAGTAAGTTAACTTATGTGTAAGCTATATTCACGTAACATTGAGGAGGATCTGTTATCAGAAATGGAATATAATATTTATAGGTTATAATATAGATGCAACTTACAATCTTTTCCTAAACCAAACCAAACTACGACAGTTTCACAATGTTAACCACGCAAGTTTTATTTTAAAGGTGTAACTGGATGTTGCATATGCTAACTTGACCAGAAGCTGTGGCTGTTACGAATTTATTCTTGTTAACTTGAATGAGGAGCCCTGCACATCCAAAAATTACTCAAGAGGGGAACCTACTGCGTGATATTTTGAAGTGCAGCTGACGAGGGGCAGTGTTTGATGAGTTGGGAGTGAGAACATGTCACACTTTATGTCCTCTCTTAAATCCATCTTGGAAACAATCTTTTTGCATGCCTGGTCCATCCCATTTTAACACAGGTATGTCCAGATATCCAGCATTCATTATGTCCACATGTGTCACCTCCATTAACAGTTCCTCTGGTCCATTCGCACAGGCATGATGGTATATTGGAATCAGCTGTGGTTGATTTCTTTTAGATGCAGTAGAATGTAGCATATTGCAGTGTAATATACAGTGATTTAGTGTTATGTTGGAATGTAATACAAAACAAGTATTTTAACATTTAACAAAAGACAGAGTTTTAGTGTTTTAAGAAACAATTCATATAATGTCAAATGTGAATGTGTGGTCACTGCATGCATTTTGTGTTATGAAGAGTGATCCACAGTTGAGTCCACATTGACTGCTGTTGTGCTGACTGTGTGGATGGTTTTGCAACTCAGTATTGAGATATATATGAAATCTATTGTTAAAACAAAGCCTGTAAAAACAGACCAAAAGTTGGCAACTCTGTAATCTGACCCTGACATAAATCTCTAACAGACTTTTGTCAGACTGACTCAGTAGAAACTGAACCAGATGTGTTCCCAGGCGAGCAAATTACAGCCATGAATGAATGCAACACAGGACTTGTATGGCAGGGCTTTTAATAGCGTGCCTCCAGCTACATTTTTATCAGCTCAGATTAGTCATTTTGGCATTTGGTTTACGATACGTCTGTGTCATAACAACTCTCTTATTTCACTGTGTTACATTACATTAAAGTTGCATAACAATTCTGCCAAGTCCTGACCTGTACAAGTAACTTTCATAAGTGTGCTTTCTAACATAACTGCTTTTAGGTAATTCAATTTAAAAAAAAGGAGACAGCCCTTCTTGACTTAGAAGTGAGAGCCTTTCAAGTGTCTCCTTGACTTACATGTAGAAATAAAGTGACATACGCTCCAGCAATATTATAAAATGCTATATTTATGAAAAATGTAACAAAATGGAAATTGATTTAAACACACAAGATTTTCACCTCACCCCCAGATTACAAATAACTCTAAATAAATATGAATTAGATCAAAGAATAGGGTAGCCTGATATATGTGAGATCAGATGTCTGATGCACTCTCGCTGTGGTACCAGTAAGCTCCCTCACAGCTGAGTTGGTTTTTTGTTATGTACAAGGTGTAACTACTGCAGCTGAATGAGCAAAATAAGCACAGATGCAGCTCCGAAGCTGCTGAGGGGCTTCATGTCCCAGATTCCAAATAAGTCAAGAGTCTACAGCCAAGGTTGTGAGCACAGCAATGCTGCAAGCTAAGTGCTAAGATTGTTAACATGTTCACAATGCTGATGCTAACCAGCTGAAGTTAAGCAGGAATAATGACTACCACGTTCACCATCAAAATTTAGCGTTTTAGCATGCTATCATTTGCTAAAAAATACAGCTGAGGTTGAGGCGCTTGTCATTAGTTTTGCAGGTATTCAGTCAAAAAAAGTATTGGACAAATTGAAATTTTGACCTGATGGTGGCGCTGGGTGAAAAGTCAGAAGATTGAGTTATTACAATTCATCCTGAATGTCTGTACCAAATTACTAGACAATCCATCCAATATTAAGAATAGTAGAACCATGCATAGTAGTTGTGCACATTCAAATACCGTTGAAGCAAGGTGCTAGACCAATAGAGGAAAGCATAAAATAAAAAGAAAACATGAAAAAGGGACCGCAAACTGTAACTCCCTTAATGTGCCAATAAATTGCATTTAAATATATATATATATATATATATATGGTATATATAATATAGCCGTAATATCGCTATTGCTCGCCACCAGACTTCATAGATAAAAACTGTTTCAGTGGCTCTACTCAGCTGCACACAGAGCAGAATGGAATGGAAACAAACCACAGAGAGGC
>NW_023339774.1:1126373-1138721 GCF_004916995.1 Morone saxatilis | reverse complement strand
CCGGTTCTTTTCCTTCCTTGGACCTCTTTTAATAGGTACTGACCACTGCAGACCTAGAACACCCCAGAAGAGCCACAGTCTTGGAGATGATCTGGCCCAGTAAAAGTAGCTCAAACCCTCACGCTGGCCATTTTTCCTACTTCCGGGCTAGAGCCAGGGTCTGTCCGAGGTTTGAAATTGAATTGAATTTAGGACTCAAAACTTTTTGTTTTGGACTTAGGACTTGACTTGGGACTTGAGTGCAAACAATGACTCGGTCCCTCTTCTGGTGAGTGCATCTGAAATACTTTGAAGTAAATGGAGGTCTTCTTGTTCTGAACAAAACCTGGTTTTAAAAGAGGTTTTCTTTAAAACTACATCTCATTTGTGTTCCTCATTTGATTCCACTAAAGAGTAACGCATTCAACTAATTTTAGTATTATTGTCCCTTTATTCTTTGCTGTCCCATTTAGGCACTGATCTCTTACAAGTGGCAGCTCATGAGTTTGGCCATGTCCTGGGCCTGCAGCACTCCCTGGAGCCTGATGCTTTGATGTGTCCTTTCTACAGTGACTCCTACCCTCTGCAACTGAGCGAGGACGACAAAAGGGGCATCCAGTATCTGTATGGTCCTCCTCAGCATTCACCGCCCGAGATGACAGAGACCAATGAGATAGACATTGGAATGGTGAGACAGTTATACTGGGAATAGACTTCAAAGCTACATGTACTGTACTTCAAGAGTTTACCAGTCTTGTATTTTGTAACTTCGTATATTAGTCCACAGATAAAAATACCCCTGCTATGTCATTGTGCCCCAGCCGGATGCCTGCAGAACAAACTTTGAAGCTGTGTCCATGATCAGGGGAGAGCTATTCTTCTTTAAGTCCCGATACGTTTGGCGTATCCGTGATGGGCAGCTACAAGCTGGCTATCCAGCCTTGGCTTCGCGACACTGGAGGGGCATTCCCGACCGCATCGATGCTGCTTATGAAGACAAGTCTGGCAACATCTGGCTCTTCCAAGGTTAGTCATTCAGAGTCAAAAAAGAGTAAGAGTATGAAAGAGTTGAGATGTTGACAGTGTAATGACCGAAAGTGTTAAAACTCTCAGTTAAAGATTAAAAAAATAAAGCAGCTATCCATTGGTTTTAGGGAAGTTTACACTCAGCCAATCTTGTTACCTAAGACAGTGTTACATTTTCCCAAACAAACAAGCTGCTAACCTGGCTGCACCAGATGGTTTGCTACACACAACCATCTGAGAAATTGTTGTTGGAAACTGTTTGGAAAAGGGCAGGTACTTGGCAGGTAACCAACCAGGCAACCATCTGTCTATCACGGGTGAACATCAATCAGTCGGCTCAACAAGCCATATAACATAGTCAAACTCTTACTGATGCCAGTCTGGAGAAGAGCAGAAAAATCTTTTCCATGGAGAAGAAGAGTCCTAAATTATTTGTAAATTGGTAAAACCAATATTGACTGTAGTCCATGACATACAAGGACCAAATTTTAGGTTTTATTTTATTTTTTTAACATGTCAGGTGACAGCTACTGGGTGTTTGATGCTGAGAGGAAGATTACAGGTCCAGATTCAGTGCGGCAGCTGGGTCTCCCTGTGACAGATATCCAAGCAGCTTTGAAGTGGGAAGAGGACCATGTTGAAAAAGTCTACCTCTTCAAGTCCGCTTCTTACTGGCTTTTCAATCCTCAAGAGAATCGAGTTGATGATGCCCATCCTCGCAGCATGCACAAATGGGAAGGAGTGCCCAGTGATATTGATGCAGCCTTTCGGGACAAATATGGTGAGGACTGGGATCAGGAAAAAACTATATTTTGACTTTCAAAAATTCATAGTTGACTTTTGCTTTTTCTTCCCCTCTGACAGGCTACGCCAATTTTCTGAGTGGACCGCACTATTGGAAGTTTGACCCTGTTGCGTTGAAGGTGCTAGAAGGCTACCCCCGCAGCATTGGCATGGATTTCTTTGGCTGCTCTGCCCTCCTGCACAAATAAGATCCTGCATACACATATGTTAAACTTGCTAAAAAAAGCAATGGGTTTATTTTTCAGATTAATTCCCCATATAGAACATTTTGGCTATTTTGGAAATATAGTTAAAGGAAAAATGAGTAGGATTTCCCTTTAAACAATGTATAGATTCATTCACACAAAATCAGTGGCTCCTTCCTGCAGGGTTGTGCGGAGGTGGGGCCGTGTTGTGCTTTAAAACGTAACTCCCATGAAACAACCAGAAAATAATTTTTTTGTTTCTTCACTGCTTTATTTTCACTAACGCCACACCCTCTCTTCGTTCACTCTCTAACTCGTTTGACCACTGCTGCTCTCTCTCTTTCTCTCTCTCTCTCTCTCTCTCTCATTGAGCTGGGGAGGAGGGGCCAACTTTGAATAGTGTTTTTAAAACAGTAACTGACAAATCAAATCCTACTCATTCTGCCTTTAAGGCTGGTGTATTTTATTAAGATGACTCAAAACCCATAAATATAACAACAAATGCTTGCCAAAGTCAGTGCCTGCTGCAACCATATTATTTTTGGAAAACAATGGACTTGAATTTGAAAATACATGTCACTGGTTTCAAAATTTGACTATGACTGTAAGTTTGCAGTAACAGTCAACTTCCACCCCTAGGCTTTGGTCCCAAAACCCACTGCCCAAGTTGCTTGAATTTGTCCACATTTAAACAGTAATACCACACGAGAGCTTGGACAAACAGTATTGCTGCACAAAGTCTGTGGGATGCCCAATAGTACAATGTGAAATGCTGTACTAGTGCAAGTACTCTTTAAAGGTTAGGAGATTTAAAACACTAATATGGCACAAAACAACGATTTGCTATGTAAAGATATAATGGAGTCATGGTGTCCTGAGCAGAGAATGACGAAATGAGTTTGCCTGTGTTGCTATCAAAGCCTGTCTGTGTTTTGTTTACAAATCTGGTCTGGCCAGGAGTGCATATTAGTACATGTGAGTCCCTCTGTGTGCAGCTGAGTAGAGCAACTGAAACTGCTGTTTTTATCATCTACGTTGGTGAATTAAGGTTTTATTTCTAACAACTAACAAAGACAGTTTTATTTTGTTTTTGTCCACTTTAAATGAAGTTACGATGTTACACTATTTGCAAGGTAAAATTACCATTTTTGTCTGTGGAGTCTGGTGGCGAGAGATAGTGATAGTATGGCTGTTTCTGTTTAAACAAATGGTTTATCTCCGTAGGTATCCTTTCCATAATGCTGACACTAGAATAACAATCTGAGCCTGTCAGTGGCAAGAACCACTTTTGGTAAACATACTTTGATGAGATTTGTCCCCAAGCAGCCCTTTTCGTGAATATTTTTACAAATAACTGAATTAAGGGTTTATTTAGACCAAAACAGGGTTGAGACAAAGAAAGTTGATATTGGTGATATTTTTTTTGTTTCTGTCCAGTTTCAAGTGTGTTTTACAATTTAAATTACTGGTTTTGTCAATGACGTCTGGTGGATTAGATTTGTTTTGGTCTGAGATACTGGTGCTCTAGTGGCAAGTGAATTTCGTACATATAACCTTCTTTGTCTTGAGTTAAGAAAAAACACACAAATCAAACAACACCTTGCTTACCAGCAAAGTTGGGGCATGTATTAAGGTATGCGTCAAGGAACTACACCACACAACATGTCTGACCATGTCTAAATGCAAACCTGATTATTTGTTATTTGCTCTGAATGACCACACCCGAAGGGAGGGCAAAAAGCCTGCCTCCTCCTGTAGGTTTGAATACTGAGAAATGAGATCCATATATACTCCAGAAATTTGTCATCCTGGCATTGTTGGCATGTATCTGCTTGTGTGCCCGTGTGTAATTAAGTAAGTAAAGAAGACCAGTGTAGACCAAGTTCCTTGTCAAATATAAATATTGTATATAAATAAAACAACGTGAGAGTAACGAGGACTTCAATTTCTCCTCTTTTGATGAAGGCTAACCGTCCTAACCGGTCTGGGCAGAAAGAAAGTTAGCACCTTTCAAAAGAAACTTTTTTGAAAATTGTCAATAGCCAAGATGGTCCACATCGACCGTGAGCTTTGGCTTTACATTGCAGACGATTTACTCATACAGTAGGAGGTACAATGAAACAACATTTTTACAGTCGTATAGTGTATGCCCAGTTTAATACAATCTGGACCAGTTTGTCCACAGAATGCACAAACTGGTATTAACCCTCTCGCTAACTCAAGCAAACAAGTTGACCCCTAAAATGTCAAAGTACAGAACATTACAGGGATTAGTAACTGTGATTTTCAAACTGTAATTCCAGGTTCAGACATGATATTTTTCTCTGTTAAAATAGTCATTGTGTCATATTAGGCTATTAGAAAGTCATACATTCTTGCCATGACTTGACCAGGACTTCTGCTCTGCCTTACATATCTACAAATCTTGGTCTTTATTATTATTTCCAAAACCCATCTTATTTGGGCTTTGACCGCTTCCTCAGTCTCCTTTGATTTTAGTCATTAGGTTATCGTGCAGGCTTATGTAGCCACCTCAACCACAGACCATTAAACTCTGCAGAAATGATACAAGCAAAAACCGAGAGGGGCTTACTAGGGCAGCATTGCAAAAATGTAATTATTCACAAAAGCCTTCCAGTCTAGTATTTAGCATGACGCTAGTTAAATAGTTGTCTTGGCACTGACTGTGGTAAAGAGTTGCGTTGCTTTTTTTAAGCTGTACGTTACCAGTTTATGTTGGTACTGAAAACAAACTTCAGTTCAATTTGGTCATACTGATTTTTCCAATTCACAGCAGTATATCCAGAATGAATGAAGCGTGCTACATCTTTGAATATGTAAGGTGCTATTTAAGGTTTTGTAGGCAAGGTAAACCAGTACCTCATATATTACATACATTCAAAAGATCTGCTCTTTTTACTATTCAGTGTACTCAATAGGTATGTTTTTATGGAGCCATATACAAGTCCTCATTATCTGTTAAGGAGCTTTGTTTCATTTCTCTGATTGTTACTGTGGCTTTATCAGAAAAGCTGAGACTGTATAATTTTCTGAAAATTACAAACATATTACATTTGGCTGACAATATAATATAGCTTGATATTAATCTTGTGTTTCAGTCGTACCAAGAGAAATGAAACAGAGCTTCACCATGTTTGACTTACTGTATATTTTTTTCAATATTATATTTGTGCATTTGTATTCAAGGTTTTGCTATTTCTAATCAGTGCAGGACACTGATTATTGCATTGACTTGTAAAATACACTGTGGTGTGTGTGCAAAAATAGCAGTCTAGTGTAGCTTGGCCGCTGTCAGGTGTGATTTTAAACAGTGTTAACATATCCTGACAACAATGTTTTATCTATTTTTATGTACTTTCAACATATACTGATCTGTTTGCCTTTATATTCACTTTTTTCAGTCAGAATTTGTATTTCATATGTGAATAAATCTGTAAAGTTTTTTACTTTAATATTTTTTTCTATTTCTGCAAGTAATATAGTACACTGAAGGGATTTCCATTTAGAGCAAGGGATTGCAGTACTTATTGTAGTTTGGCTGCTGATTTAGCCGCTCACCAACACGGTCAGTAGTTTGTGTCAGAAGTTGCACTCCTTTCTTGAAGTTATAACTCATCGCATCTGAATACACTGATATGATACACATATTCTTAGATTTAATGTGACCTAACATGTACATAATGTCGTTATCTATAACCACAAATAAATGTCATCATCAAAAATGAATTTTACACTACTAACATTGTTGCACCAGGCCAGAATTTTGGGGTAAGCCTATCACCATGGCTGAAGGTTCTGTTGTCCATTGTATCTCCCACAAAAACATTAAACTGGATGTGTGAAATACTAAAGATTCAACTAAAGAACGACAGGGAGATGTATCCTATCTGTGATGCAATAAAAGTATTTGTTAATTAACAAAATATAAGGTAAAGTGATTCAAGGATGTTTTAGGACCATTTTAAGAGTCTTAAGTATATCTTGATAATCGGGATAATATTATTAACTGCAACTGTTTTGGCCAGGATAATCTTTACAAGAAATGTTCATATCATCCAATGTCTAGTATCCAGCTGCTGTGTGTAGTTTTGTGTAGCCCTCTAAAAACATAGACACTATCATTGTACCAAAATCAGAGTGAAACACTGAATCCCTTGAAAGTAGACTCATTTAGTTTGTGGTAAAAACACTTGTGGATTTATGTGCTGTCTGTAAGTTTGAGCAGCAGGAACTCTCCCTGAGGGTCAGCAGGCCTACACATGTTCACACAGAATTGCATTTATTATTTGTAAACTCTTTTCTGTTTAGCACCATAAAACAAAGTCTGACCCCCTGAGTCAAATACCCACAGTATCAGTGTAGTTGTTAGGATGCTGGTCATAAGTCACAATTTGTAATATTTTGTTCCTAAACAGTGAAACACCAAAAGAAACCTGAGAATCTCCTGATCAAAGACAGAAAAAGAGTATGATTTATAAGCTGAGTGGTGCTGCTGCTTGCTTTCAATCAGTCTGCTTCACTCTTCTGTGCAGCTGTAATAATACTTTCATGCAGAGCTGCAGTCTTAAATGCCTCACAAAACAGGATTAAAAATAATGTTAAGCAGATAAGTAGAATAAAGCAAACAATAACAAATAAAATGTTGATAATTCAAATACAAAGCGAGGGAATGTATCCTACAGTTCATAAAAACAGAGAGCAGCATTTAAGAGAAAGGTAATGGACAATCTGAGTTGGAATATGACTTTGACTCAACTTAAGGACAATGAGACCAGCCACGGCCTGGTTATTGATGACTTTGTCAAATAGTGTGAGGACTCCATATGTAAATCTAAAGACATAATAATTGATTTTAGAAAACATGCCCACACACATGGAGTCAGACAGTGGAATGTGTGCAACCTTACAAATATCTTGGGATAACTATTGAGTGAAAACTGAACTTTAGAGAAAACTGTAAAGCTGTGTGCAAAAACGGACACCAGCTTTTGTTTTGTTTGAGGAAACTGTCCTGTTTCCACCCTGACAAAATCATGATGACCTTGTTTGATCGTGCTTTTGTTAAATCAAATGTATCTTTTTCTTTGGTGTTATGGTTTGGAATCCTCTCTCTACAGAACAGAAACTCCCTCTTTCAAATTGTTAAATCGTCTAGGCTCATTGGTGAGTCGCAGCTTAACCCAGAATCCCTGTCCAGCAGATAACCAGCTCAGCCTTAAGTGATGACTCCCAATCTTTGTACAGTGAATTTCAGCTTCTTCTTCCTAGACGAGGTTTATATTCCCACAATGTAGAACGAAGCGGTAAAAGCATAGCTTTAATCCAGCAGCTATCATTCATATTAACACACAAATTTTGTTTACCTTCATTTTTTTGGGCCTTTTATTGCCTTTATTTGATAGTTACAGCCAGGAAAGGGGGGCAGAGAGAGAGGATGGCATGCAGCAAAGGGCCGCAGGTCGGATTCGAACCATGGGCTGCTGCAGCAAGGACTCAGCCTCATTACATGGGTCACCAGCTCTACCAACTGAGCTAACCGGGGACCAATTTCCTTTATTTTTACCATATTTTTCTAGTGGTCAATTATTCTCTCTTTTTAAGTCCTGAATTTTTGAGTCTGGAGCACTTTTATCTTTCATCTTTATTCTTTATCCTTTATAATGTTTGTATCATGTTTGTCTATTGAACCTTATAAAATGAAAGGTAATCATCACAAATACAGTAAGCTGCTAGCAAAATGTAGGGTTATGTCAAAGTGGGAAAAACAAATCAAGATTCTGGCTACAGCATTTTAAAATAACTAATTTTTTAAACCCATATTTTTTATAGTCTGGTAAAACAGCAGTGCAGTAATCTAGGCAGCAGCTTCTGACCCAATACTTTTGATTTAAGTGAAATCTCAGTTTTTTGATAATTTAATTAAAATAAACATGATAATATGATGAGCTTATAAGACTATTAAAAGAACTGGGGTAATCTGGGCAGAGAGAGATAGAGAGAGAGAGATATATAGAGGGAGCATGTATAAAAACAATAAAATAAGGCCCAGAATACTGACTCCAAAATCATTGTCAAGTGACTGTTATCTGTTTGACAGTTATAGGAAAGTTTAATTATTGATTCTGGAATATCAACACACATGTGAACACATTTATTTAAGCCTGGAAGTTAAACACACAGGATGCAATCAAGCTTGCAATGTAACGTTTACTGTCAAAAGTGTGTTCCAAGCACTTTAGCAGTGAGTGATTTACGCCTTTTCTCTTTTTACACTTTTCCTATTACATTGTATGACACTGTCAAACAGTAATGATAATAGATATACTTAAATCTGCCTGTTGTATAGTGTTTCTGAGGTAAGGTTAAAGTGTTACTAAAGTTTTATCTGTTTAGATTTTCTGCTCGTCCTGCCTCTGACTGATTGATTTCTTTTCATCATTTCACAATTTTAACACTTTGAGCTGCATTTTGTGAATGAAAGATGTTATATAATAAAGTTTATTATTATTATTACCAAATAGGACTTTCCAGGTCAGTCCAGTGTTTGTGCATCAACCACTGAGGTATCAGACTAAACAACAGAGTGTAAAAACGAATGGCCACATACTGTATTTCTAGAAAGCTCTACTTGAAATGTTGATTATTTGCAGGTTTGTCTCTCCTATTGTGGAAGTATGAGTCATGCTTTAGTCATCCTGCTGTGGTTGGACTGGTATGCAACAGATGGCAGCTTGGGTTAAACATGGAAGACTTCATTGTTTCAAGTGTTTAATAGTTAACAGTTGTCCAGTTATTTTGTTAGAGTTGCTGGCCTTGAATGATACTGAAATATATGAGCTGAACATCAACAGGTAAGTGAGTGAAGCATTTGGCTGACACTGACATCTTGAGTTTGCAGTGTTAATGAACTAATGGGAAAGACATCTGCATGCAGAATCTAATATATAAGAATGTAATAATTCAAACTCAAACTCTTCAGGACAGACATCAAACAATCTAACCCAACCAAATCATCATCATTTGTTGTATAAAAAATGTTTGGCCATCAACTACTTTTGCCCACTAATCAATGCAACTAAGTGCTTCCTGTAGCAAAGGATAAGGGCTGATATCTATCAGAACGGTCCTCCACTTTGAGTGGAGTCCAAATATTCTTAGTGAAAAGAGCTTGAGGAGCTTTGTATTATAAAGCTATGTGCTGACTGCAGTAACTCCTCAGCGCTGTATAATAACGATATAATTCTGTCTACCCACAATGCCCCACCTAAAGCACCAGCTTCAACTCTGAAAAACTACCCATCATTCATTCCACCATCCATTATGAATTCTTCAATATACTGAAACATATAAGAAGAAAGATTCTATAACATTTGAACATTTTACAGACATATGAAGCATCTGTTGAGCTCCTATAAAGTGTCTGTGTTTAAATCACATACATTTTTTATGTCGGCATGAATCATTAAACTAACCAGAATTATTCTATTTGCAGATGTGATGGAATCCCACTAACATGTTTTCAGTCCTTCCTGCTGTAAATTGGAATGTTTCAACTTTTTCATATTGTGTGGGTGTTGTGAAAGCCGTGCTATCTTTTCATCAACTCATCATACATTTCCAAAACATAAAAAACTATGTAGACTCTGCTGCCTATGCCAAACTGACCACTCCACTCAGAAATCAGTGTTTCTTCTTGTTCCTACAGTGTGCTGTTTGAATGCTGTATGTGCAGAGTGTGACAGTAGAAGGATGTTTTTTAGAGTCATCTGCTGAAAGTGGAAAGTTTCTCTGAGCTCATTGAAAATCAGATTTTAAGGGCCGGGGCCTACGAGTGTGATTTGTGACATCAGAAGTTTATTTATATAGCACATTTTAAACCACAAGAGTTGGCAAAATAAAGTGCATGGCAACACCAATAAATGACAATGAAAGAAACTATATATAAATATAAAGCAACAACAAATATGTGCACAAATGTAAAAAACAGAGAGACTTACAGACTTACTAAGAACAATATATAATAAAAGATTAAAAATACTAAAACACACTAAGACAGTCATTCTTAAAGAGTGGTCCGCGGACCACGACTTAATTGGAAAATATAATTTTTTTCGTTTTAAATTTAAAGTGTTATACAAACTGTCTACAAACAACACTACAACTATAACTACAAATCTTATTTGGGAGTAACATGTATGTAATTAAGCCAGTTAATAAGTAAATTCAAACATTATTAATAAAATTGGCTGTTTAGGGGTGTTGGACTTCAGCAATGTAGCTGGCCCTTTGCAACCGTTTTACGACACTGCTACACCGCTGTTTTAGGATTCAGACCAAAAATGATCAGTGCATTCTAACCATTGACTATCTGATTGTAAAAATCATGGGTCGGTGGCTTAAGACAGGGTCAATCAAAAGAAAATCAAATGAAATGTCTGACACAACAGGCAAGATGCATCGCCTTGATGGGAGTGGTTCAACAGCAACAAGTGCTTCAGCTAGCATTGAGTCCTGGGAAGATGGTTCGCCGTCAAACAAAATCCCTCAAAGTGAAACTCAGCAAGAACGTGAAAATCTGGCGCTAAAGTAAAATGGAAATAGTACAGCGACTACATCAATTTTGGTTTTTTTTTTAACTGAAGATGCTGAGGATCCAAAACCACATTTTTTTGTGTGCTATGAATCGTTGGCTAACAAGGCTATGAAACCTGCTAAGCTCAGGCGCCATTTAGAAACTAAACACAAGGATTACATGGGGAATCCTACAGGACTTATTGAGGGAAAACTCAATGAACTTAAGAAACATGGTGAAAAAGCCCTCATAGTTGGCATTTGCACAGACTGCAATGACTGGAAAACAGAATTGACTTGCAACTCGTGTGCGGGCAGTAGCAACACACTGTTGCACTCACAGAGAACAACTAGCTGTTAAAAAAAAAAACCTGTGCCTCGAAGGAGTAGTGGACAAATCTGTTAAATTGGTGAATAAAATCAAAAGCAAATCCCTGAACATGTCTTTTTAAAGCTCCGTGTGAAGAAATGGGAAGCGAACACACAAAACATACATCATGCTGACGTTCGCTGTCTGACGAGTTTTCATGCATCTATTTGAACTGCGCGATGAGGTCAAGTTATTCCTGCATCATACTGGTGAACTGTATGACAGACTGCATGGTTTCCAGTGGCTGGCAAAATTGGCATACCTTGCTGATGTTTTCAACACTCTCAACACTGCAAGGAAAAGCAGTCACTGTCTTCAATGTCCAGGACAAAATTATGCCGCACTCAAGATGGAATTGTGGTGTACCCGTCTCAATTACCAGGAGTTTGATTGTTTTCCAACATTGGCGGATTTTCTCCTCACTGCCGAAGAGGAGCTGGATGGCGACACAGTTGCAGCCTGCAAGGAACATTTGCAGGGCCTTCATTCTCAGTTGGGAGGGTATTTTCCAGAGCTAGAAACCAGGCTTTAAGTGGAGCAGAAATCCATTTGGAGACAAAACACACATCAAACAGGTCAGTTCCAAGCTTCCACCGAGACAGGTTGATAGCCTTGTTGACATTGCATCTAATGGGGCACTTGAAACAAACCTTTAGAGTGAAGTTTTACAGTCCACATCCGACATGAGCACCCTGAACACCCTGAGTTGGCTGACTGCTCTGAAACTTTTAATGCCATTTCCAACCACCTACAACTGTGAAGTTGGATTTTACACACTTGTTGGTCTGAAAACAAAGCAGCGCAACCAGATTAATGTGAACCCTGACATGAGACTAAAAGTCTCCGGTCTGGAGCCAGACATTGCTTCACTGATGTCTCAGCAGAAATAGCACCATTCTTCCCATTAAGACGACAATGAGTGAGTAGTAGGCTATACTTATAACTGTTGTAAAATCCTGTATTTGGCAGGTAGCCAGTGCAGGGATGCAAGTGCTGGTGTAATTCTGTCCCTTCCTGGTCCAAGGAAGAGGTCTTGCTGCAGCATTCTGCACAAACTGCAGGGGAGACGAAGACGATTGTCCAACACCAGAGTAAAAGTTGCACTAATCAGGTCTTGTGGAGATTAATGCGATGGCAAGTCTTTAAATGATTGAGAGAGAGGATGGATTCTAGTTTTGCAATGATCCTCAGCTAAAAAAAGCTATCCTTTCACCATGGAGTTGATCTATTTGTCAATTTCAGTGCTGAGTCATAGATGACTAAGATTCCTGGAATGGGCATCAAGGTTTGAAGTCAGTGGCCCCAGGTCAACCTCCACTAGTGCTCATCCACTGAGAATGGACTTTACAGTGAAATAGGAGACATCTCGTGTCCAGCAGGAAAACTTTAGAA
>NW_023339774.1:1106306-1126351 GCF_004916995.1 Morone saxatilis | reverse complement strand
TTGCATATTCAGAGATTCTGGAAGGTTTAATTAGGTAGGAGTGGGTGATTTTTTTAGGGATTTCAAGGTGGAAATTCTTTTTTTTTTTAAATATGTCAGACACACATTATTGTCCCAAGCAGTGTACTGGTATATATGTTTTCAAACATGTCTGGAAGGGATCTTTAAATTTTAAATCTCTATACCTCACTGCATGAAACTTATTGGGTTTATTTTTATGTCAGGTAAAATGAGACCTATCGCTGTGATGAGTTGGCAGACTTAATTAATCTAAATTATACTCTTAAAATCTGACCATTGAAGAACATTTAAATAAGATAAACATTTCATCATTCTGGGGCTCCCCATAGCTCACCAAGACTGACTCCCTGCTGCAGTGGCCATGGGTTTGAATCTGACCTGTGGTCCTTTTCTGTTTGTCATCCCCTCTCTCGCTACCCTTTTTCTGACTGTCTTCAGCTGCCCTGTCTAACAAATGAAAAAAGGCCCCCACCACCCAAAAATATATATAAAAAGATACACCATTCTTATCATTTTGACACATTAAAGATACAATTTTTTCTCCGAGTGACTTTATAGATAGTGACCAAGATTCTGTCAGTGCCTTTGAGGAATTCTTCCTCTTACACACTAGGAAAATGTAGATTTTCATCCATGTTGTACATGGCAGTGTAAGAAAACAGAAAGATATTGTGTCCTGTTACGCATCATATCGGCAGATTCTTGCCAATACCAACAGCCATAGTTGTACGAGTAATTACTGAATAGACTCCCATACCTTTTACGCAAAGTTATTCATCTTAACAAAATATCCAAATTAAAAACACACACCGGGTAGAAGATTTTATGTTAAGATTCCCAGGCACCCCCAGATTGTGTACCTTGGATTGATACCTAATGACATAGTTCAGAAGAAGAATATGTACCTCTTCAGAATCCTGATCTACTTGCTTGTAAAAGGGCCATCACTAGGAGCTGGCAGAAATGTGACCCACCAAGTCCAGCACAGTGGCTGGACATTGTGGAGGAAATATTTCCCATAGAAAAACTGACTTACTATCTAAGGACTTAAAGGAGGACTAAAAGGAAAATGCTCAGCTGGTCTGAATCGAATGTTCCAATAGGTTGTAAAGAGATAATAGACGCCCTTTTTTATCTTTTTTTACTCCATTTCTATTTCAGTTGTGTTGTGGACTCTGTCCACTCATATTGCAACTGTGAAGAAAATAAGTAAAAAAACAACAACACATTTCCAACAAGTTTTCTGTATTGTTATTTTTCATATAAAAAACGAGTCCACTATAAAGGTAAAGCAATATTACAAAAGAAGAGAACAAGAAGCAACAGTACATACGTTAACATCATTCTCTGGAGTATGTTCAAGTTGAAAATCACTTTAAAAAGACACCATTGGTTCTTGTCAGCTTGATTTTTTTCAACAACACTGCCAGTAAAACAGAGGCTGCAGTCTGCTGACACTGCTGCAATGTGAGGCACAGTGCAAACAGAAGGAACAGTGGGACACATTAGCCCCTCATGCACAGGTTACAGGATGAACTACCTATGTTATAGCATGCAGATGAACACTGGTGCACACAGCTGATCAGAATCCGTAACCAAGATCAGAATGCAGAGTCTGCGTGCTAAAATCTAACTCTCTGATTGGCTGCAGCCACTGGCCGCTGTCTGAAGAGCTGTCGGGACAGCAGCAACATTACCAGGGGGTAGTTTGATTTCACACATGCACACTGGTCATTTCAGTCAGGTACAAACACTAACATCACCCACAGTATATAGAAGTAGGCAAAACACTTGAATGTGGCTCAGTAATATCTATATGAAGGATTTGAATGTGATTACTGCATTTTTCAACTGATAGCAGAAGAGTTTTTGTTTGTAGACAAGTTTGTTTACCGATTAACACCATCCCAATGAGAACTGGGTTTTTTTTGGTCCTCTCACTATCAGCCACTTAAGTCAGAACCCCTACACAGAGGGGCATTATGTATTATTTTAAGGGGTATCGTCCACCAACAAAGGTTTGATGTCAAAGGCCAGTTTGAACTGTAGTCTATAAAATATGAAAAAATAGTGAAAAAAAGCCCATCATAACTTCCTAGAGCCCATTTTGCCAGATCAGTATCAAATCCCAAAGATATTTACTGTACCGATCAGACGAGCTCATCTGCTCATTTGAAAAGCTGGAACAAAAAAAGTTTGACACATTGTTTTGCTTAGAAAATGACAGATCTACAGGACACCCTGCCACAGTAATCCCAACCACTGACCTAAGAGACCTTCTTCCCAACAGACACTTTGACCACATTTACAGAGAGTCACTTCATGTTAGTGTAAACATATCAAAGACGCATTCTAACCAGATGTCAAAATGGTCTAAATACATCCATCTCTCCAAGAGTCATACATAATATTTACAGTGGAAATATCCACTCACTGTCTGTCTGACATACACGGTCTATCTCTTCTGACCTTGTTAGGGCTGCACAATTGATCAAAATATTATGGAAATTGCAAGATGGTGTCCAATATGTAATTTTTGGACAAAGGTAAACTGTTTGACAAACAGCATTATGATAAAGAATGCAGAGATAGCCTGGGCTACAGGTCTTGGTCTACAGATGTAAGAAAACATGTTTGTTTGGTAAAGACCCCAACCAATGTAACTATTTTAATTAATGTATAAAGGGAGGTTTTGCAGTGTAAATTAAAAATTGTGATGCAAAAATGATCATTCCCATTAATTAACAGTAACAGCAGCGAAATCACAGATTTGTGATCTGACCAACAGAGCTGCATATATGTGGCTGAGTGTAAATGAAATTTCATCTGGATTTTATCTGGAAATGACAAGTGGAACTAGTGCCTTTGACCTGTCACAGTGGGAAAAGCACAGGTGTCAATATGACTGACCTCATTTATAGAGCTCTGTCAGTCCTGGGACACAGAGCTACTGCTACATCTTGATTCCATCGGAATTTTGACCATGGTAGACAGAAAGCAGCAGAACTGGTCTGCAGAAGAGTTAATGTAATATAAATCCAGTCCAGATTGATGTAACAGCACAAACTAATGGTGTCATTCACCACTCGTATAGACACATTAAAGTCAGTCACTGTACTGTAATGGAAGTATTTTGAGCTGAGACGTGTGATGTGAATGTTGCACGTTGGTGTGTGTGTAACAGACATGAGACAATCAAACACTATCTAACAGTGATGTTAGGTTAGATATCCTTGACTGATGTGCTACAGTCAGAGTGAAACATGATGACCTGTGTGCAGAGGAATGCCTGGATGTGTGTGTGTGTGTGTGTGTGTGTGTTGGTTTCAGTCGGTGAGGTGGACGTGGAGACTGACCACATGTGCATTTGTGCTCACAGGAACATCCAGGTGCTCCATCAATGCTTTGAGAATGACCTGTGAGTGTGTTTGATCGCTTCCGAGTAACAGGAGTCTCCAGAGGACACACCGTCTGATGCAGCTTCGTGTCTCTTTCTACCAGGACGGCGCAGTGTTGGCTAGTCGTCTCATACGCCTAGAAAAACACAGATTAGAGTGCTTGAGCGGTGAATGAAAAAAAAAAAAAAGACACCAATGCTGGAGCTCTGATGCTACAGTTCACCATGGCAACGGATAAATACTTACTTCTTAATCCTGTGGATTTATAGAAACAAGTGTGTGTAGGACATTTAGGAGTGAGTTCAAGAGTTGGAATTAATAAGTAACACTATTAAACTGTATTCAGCGTTGCCCTCTCGTTCACCAGACTTGAATTTCCTTATTGGATGACACAGTGTTGGAATCTTACTTTTTATACATACTGTAAAACTTCAATGAATAGCCCAGGCTTTAATTTACTTCAATCACTGCTTTTATTAGGAACAGGACTCTTCTACATTTAAACCAGTATAAATATTACTTGTATAGAAATGAGAAAATCGAATAACAATTAGGAATCATTAATTTGATCATTCAGATTAAGTCAAATGAACTGAAGGATTGAACTGTGGAGAATCTAACTGATCTAACGAAGTGTAGCCTCCATACTGACAAAAGTTTAAACATTTATATTTGTGTGGGTGATCTAAGCAGCTTAGAACACACACATGTGGGTGACCCAGTGGGCCTTTAAGGTTTTATACAAGAACTTCTATAAAATCCAGGACAGGCCTCTAATTGAGACCTGCTATTATTTGTCAAACCATGTAGCTACAGTAACAGCTACAGGCTATTAAAGGAGACCTGCTTCTACTTTGCATCCTTTTTTTGATTGAAGTTTTACACTATTTATTCCAGATATAGGGGAGCCTATTAACTGCACACCCTCACTAACAGTTCTAACTTTATAACACAATTAATAAACATTTGAGAAATATCTCTTTGAATAGTTAAATGTGTTTCTGTCAGTATAGAGTCTTTATACAGTCATTTTAAATTGTATTAGTATTTAACTTGTGTTTTTACTACGTTGCAGTTTGATTCCATATATTGATTGCTAATCAGGTGCACTGAAACCAAAAACTCTGTATCTCTGGGATCTTCTTGCAACAGGTCTCTGTTGCTAATTAACTTGTACCCTGTTAATTTGTCATTCTGCTCATGTGTGCACATTCATTTGACGACTATGTCATTTAGCTGCAAAATGATTTTATATTAAGAAAGCCTGCAGCAGTGCCAGCAATTTATCCATCAAAATGACATCTAAATATCAGGCATTGTAGTGCTTTTGGATTCTCTGTGAGATCATCCCTTCAGCAAAAATAGGCAGTCAATTTAATTCTTTCAAATGTCTTTTTAGCCACAGTTATTGTAAGCTTTGGCCCAACAGACCTCAGGTAGCAGTGGAGTGGGTCTGCATTTACTGAATGAACCTGACTGTCTTACCTTGTGTTCCTGTCCTGGTCTCTAATCTTCTTCTCCATTTCAGCGTCTGTGAGTGTCTCAAGTAGGGGGCACCACTGGTCTGCATCGCCTGTGTTGCGGATGGCAATCTCTACTGTGGGGAGCGGGTTCTCACTGTGGGCAAATTACACCACCAAAGATCAGGTACAATACAGACAGACATGGTTTAAAACCATTTTTAGGTAAAGTGGGGTCAGACAGTCCTTTGAAGTCAGTATATGTTTGGTAGAATTTGAGTGTTTGGTTTGTCTGTTCTGGGCTACTGTAGAAACATGACGGTTCAACATGGCGGCCTCCGCAGAAGAGGAGCTGTTCCCTCTGCAGAAAACATCTCATTCTAAGGTAACAAAAACGTATTCTTATATTCACGTGATTATACACTAATGAAAACATAAAAAATACAAGTCATCTCACAACAATCAAGCAGACGGTGATCTTGCTTTGTCTAATAACATGAACAATATTGTCCACTACAATGTGTCTACTGATGCTTAAATGCTGATAATGTAACAAACTCCCCCCACACCGGGGTATTTATTTATGGTTTATTTCATAGGGACAGATACATTAAACATCAGCTATCCGATGCAAGTATCATAATGTTTATAGCAGATGCTAATTCGCAACACCTTTTTATGAAAATAAGAGTTTAAAACAGGAAGGGTAAAAAAAAGTGTAAATTGAACACAGAATTCAAGATGTCACATTTCAATGCTATACATGAGTACAGGTTTGTTGCTTGATTAAACAAGGTTTGGTAGCTCTCTTAAGTGATGACGTTAGTAGCAGATTTCAAGACTTTGCTCCTCTGCCAGAAGAAACTGTCTGAGCAAAATGCTGTTTAACAGAATGGAACTTTACAACTGCCACTTGAAGCTTCTCTGGTGGATCTGCTGCAGCTCTGCAGTATTGCAGAGAGGCTGAAGTTCATTTAAACATTTAAAGACAAACATTACATAGTGAAAATCAATACAATTTGCAAAGCTTAAGGTCTTGTATTTATCTAAAATGCAGCAATGACAGTGCCTTATTTTCTGTTAGTCCAAGATTTTTAAGGCCTGGGTGCAGGTAGTTGAACTATGGCACATATGTGACAGAATCACAGAATTAACAAAGTAACTTGTGAATACTGGCTCTTTGTGTGCCCTCTTTAAATTGTGCTCAATGTTGACCGTGTTTTCTTTTAGAAAGAGATTTAAATCCAGTTTAGGTTTAAGCTTAAGACCACTGTAGCTATTGATTTTACTTGCCCTGTTAATGTGAGTGGGTGAGTTACCTGAAGGCGTAGGTCCTCTGGTGCCAGCTTAGCTGACCACGAATGCTGTAGGCGATAGTGGTGACAAACTCTCCTCCCAGACCCAGCTCAGAGCACAGCTTCAGTGCAAATGACTCCGGCGAGTTCTCCCTCTCTGACATGTCCCACTCAAACTGGTCCACCAGAGAAATGTTCCCCACGTGGATGTTCAGCTGAGGAATCAGAAAGACATCTGTACACTCCAATGTTGTTGTTTTTTTTACCAACAGTAGGTGTCTTTGATTCCACTGCCTTTAACATTACAGTGGCTCAGTCCATCACTTTCTAAAGAAGGCACAACATTCTTCTATCACTGGAGGAAAAACAGAGGATAGTCTTCACAAGATTACAAATACTTTTTTAACAGCAAAAGTCTACGTTTTTGCAAATTTCTAACCGAGGTCCATCAACAGCTATGGGGGTTGTGGAGAACACTGTTTCAAACTGTTTCCTTCAGTCCACAGCTGTGGCATTTTTCTGATTCTGTATCACTATCCTGTCTCTCCATCTCCTCTCTGACATGAAAAGCCTACTAAATGATGGCATTAGGGATGCAGTGCTTGAGACTTCAAATTAGTTTAACATTAAGGCCTGAGCACGGACTGGTACAAGAAAAACTTTTCCTCATTTTCCAGGACACATGGGAACCCAACACTAGAGTTAGGCAGTTACTTTTTTTTTTAAATTTTTTTATATAAAATGTATTATATTTTGATATGTTTCATGTCTGTGACCAGATGAAGACATTGAAGCTGAAATGAAAAGTGTTGCTGGTATAATGTTGATCTTTTTCACTGTTTATTTCTGCTGAGAACTGCATGCTTCCACTTCGACTCTCTCATGAAAGTCATGCAGGCAGTGTGGCTGCTCTAACCTGTTAACATGGGTGCCTTGGGAGTCATAACTCAGTCAAATATGAACACATGGACATGATATGCACGTGATACACACGTTTAGATTCAGTGTGACTTACACACTCCGAGGATATCATTTTTTCTGATGTCTATTGAGGGAACACAGATGCAAATCATTTCCATTTATCTGTGTTGTCCTTATGTGGCTGCAGTTTGGACTCAAATTCATATCACCCTGGAAACTGTCTGTCTAAACAGACTGATTTTTAGTTTTGAGCTGATGTGTGTGATTAAACTGAAAGAACTTGAATGAAGGAAGAAGGATAAATATTAACTAAAAAATGGCTGAAAGGAGAAATACCTAGTATTGAGGAATTCCTTTCAACTTGAGAACCCAGAAGGAAACATTTTTAAAAACCGGACAAAATGGGTCATTTACATCTCAACCTTCAGACCACACTTTCCCATTGCATATGTATTCATGTTAGGTTAATTTTTTGGTTGGTTTGTTTTCTCCATGTTCACATGTTCATTTTGTTTATGTTCACAGTCTCTTGCTGCCTGATATTCCCTGAGGAAGTGTTATTCCCTTGGCTCAGCACCCACCTTGATGATGACTCTCTGGTCTGCCTGCTCCTCTAGTATGCTGTCAGTGGGGTAGGACTCAATCTGCTGGCGAATGGCTGAGGCAATGGCGGGGACAAAGGCCAGAGGATTCAGGTCCAGGTCATCACATAAAATCTCTGCAAACATCTCTGGGGTCATCAGTTTCTCTGAGGAGTGGCAGATTGGTGAGGCCAGACAGAAGTATAAAACTGACACACAGGAGACAATACGGTATGTTGTGGATGTCGGCAAACTACTTAATGTGTGTATTTACCATTCATGTTCCAGGTGAAGGCATCTCGCAGTTTCTGTCCGTCTATCTCCATGTCTAGACGGATGGGAACCAGAGCCTCTACCTGGGCTGCGTTCTCATGGATCACTGCAGGGTCGTGGTCATCGAAGCTGAAGGAGACACAACAAAACAGGATTATTGTTGTTTATTCAGAAATGTTCTTTAAATGGTCCAGTATGTAACATTTAGGAGGATCTATTGGCAGAAACTGAATATAATGTTCATCATCATGAGCACAAGCCTCTGGTCCATGAGCAGACGCACACTTCCTTCTGCGCAGTGATACATACAGAGAAAATAGTTCCTACATGAAACTGCTCACAACAAGCTCTGTGGATTATACATATGTACTGTATGTTCAGGGTTTCTGCAGGTACTTTTTAAGACCATTATGAATGCAACCTATTTTATGTCCATACTGGTAAAAAAGTTAAAAAAAAAAAAAAAAAGTACAAGGATCAGTGTTGGCAATGTATGGGTTTGGTTTTGTAGCTGTTCCAGCAAACACTGAAAAATGCTACTTTATAAAAGTAACATTAACTTTATTAATACAATCAATTTTCAAGACCATTCGAAATCATTTAAGACATTTTAAGGCCTAAAATTCAGATTCTTGGATTTTACACTTTGACCCTGTGGAACTTCTGAAATATAAATAGATGCAGAACTGCCACACTGCTGCATTAGTTGCTTTCCTTATAAAAAACAAGCAGCATTCTCACCACAGGGGGAAGGTCCTTTTCTTGTCACGGCCCATTCGGTTGCGGTTGATGGTGGTGGAGCAAGGCACAGCGTCTAGATGGTGAGAGCTGTTGGGCAGCGTGGGGACCCACTGGCTGCTCCTCTTTGCTTTCTGCTCCCTTTATCAAAAGAACACACAACACAATTTTGAGAAGGGTGTGGAAGCTATTAAGTACTGTACTTCCATAAACTTGGGGGACTCACAAGGAACAGATGAATATATGCTGGTCAAGCTCCAAAAAGACTGGATCCTGCATTTCCCATAATGCAAATAGATAGCATCATTCGTCCATCCCCTAACTGGTAAATGCCCATGTCTTTTTAATTCTACACCTCTAGTTTATGACAGATGCTTTTGGTTTAATTTTCATTCAAAGTTAGAAAATGTTAGAATGTGACAGAAATGACCTGAGGTAAGCTGGGGGCTCTGTGCTGATGGACACCGCCTTGTATTTCTCATCATTACCCTCGAAGATCTCTTCACACTCTGACGCCTTCAGCAGAGTGACGCTAGTGGCTGCAGATGGATGATGGGAGAGAAAACACAGACGCCTATCAACCTTAGTTCAGATTCTATGTAGTAAATCTAAAGTTGCTGAGCATGTGTAACTGGCCACGTTAACCACCAATTCACCAGTTTCATCACCTCCACCAGCTCCAGTCTATTTATGCAAATGATACAATTCATAAACTTAAAAAAAGTCAAAAAGTTGAAGAATGTTTTAAAGCTCATTTCACTTTACACATTTTGCTTCAGCTAATGTCTAGGTTGACTACAATATCAGTCATTTATACAGCAATCATTACATAACAACCTATGGACCTTCCAAACTGACTTTGTCACACACCACTCACCATGTGACGATGCTACAATTTTCTTCCTCTCCTCCACCGAGGCCAGCCTCCTCCATAAAGACGGATATCTTTTATACAGAGAGCCTCTGAACATACGCAGATAGTTTCCCACCTGAACGGCAGAAGGCAGATCTTTTAATAAAGCAAAATTTTAAAAAACAAAACAAAAAAACAAACAAGGACAATGCAAAGTGCCTACATACGTACTGAATTACAGGACTTGTAAAAAGTATCTCTATAACTTTTGACACAAAGATTTGTTTAATTTCATTTAATTGTAAATTGTAAGTAGAGGTCATTTTGGTAGTGTCAGCCTTGATTTTGTGGCCAGCTGTGGACACTAACATTGCTCCCTCGATCTTCTTCCTCGCACTACTTAAGCTTTTAAATTTCAAAGACATATTTCATTAGAAATTTCCAGGGCCTGCTGCAGCATGATGCTGCCTTTACCTCCGTTTATGGTGCCAATGCTGGGTTTAACATACACCAATCATACTGTTTAGTTTGATGGTCAAAAAGCTAAACTTTGGTCTCATCAGACCACAGAAGCTTTATCCCCTTTATCTCCTGGTCCAGTATGTAACTTGTACGTGGTTGAGTTGGGTTAAAACCTGGGAAGCCACCAGTTGCTCATTCCACTGAGAATTGGGACTCTTACAGTGAAAGGTTTAGGAGACATCTTGTGTCCAGCAGGACAACAGAACAACAAATGAACCACATTTGCATATTCAGAGATTCTGGAAGTTTTAATGAGCTAGAAGGAGTAGATGACTTTGTAAGGATTTTGTGTGTACAGTAGACTACTGTACATATGAACTTTTATTAAATGTTAACAACGTTAAATGTTAAAACGTCAACTTCAAAACTGGCATGTTAAGATATCAGACGTTATAAAGACTGTGTGTGTGTGTGTTGGGGGGTTCTCTTCTGCACGATACTCTATGTTAATGTAACTTGTGGTCTTACATCAGGCTGGCTGACAAGTTACTGCCGACAGCAAAAGCTTGTAGGTTATCTGTTGTGTATTCGGCCTGCTACAGTATGTACACTGTCATTTGCCGGCTGTTGGACTGAGTTATCCCGTCCTTCGTTTTTAGCCATTTCTTTGTTTACGAAGCCATCAATTGGGCTCGTTAGCATGCTAGCATTAACTAGCCAGAAGACTGGATAACTGAGGCTACCATTAGGAAAATAAGCGCTAAAAGTCAATCAATAGATAGTCACATACCTCCGACCCAACCATGTAAAAGTCCCCATCTTGTTCTAACTGAAATTTAACTGGCTTCTGGCCAAACGTTTTACTTAGAGCCAATTGCATCTTTACGCAGTCGAGTCTGAGCAGTCTTCTCTTCTCTGCGTGTTCAGGGACTACGAAGAAGATGGGAAATTACAGCGTCCTCCGTAAAAATTGCGGTCACTTCAGCTTTCTGCTTTAAAAAAAAACATTAACTGTGAGCATGTCTGCTCAATAAGTGTAAAACGACATAAAGAGAAAGCAAAATTAACTGAATGCTACAACCACTGCTGTATACGGCCCGCTTTAGTGAGTATGTTAAGAGAAGTCATCCGCGACGTTGCTTTTTGACGCCTTTTGTAAAGGTTTTTCCGAAAATAATGAACGCTGCATTGACCTTCCTCTCCATTCGTTTCAAGGTAGAGGAACAATTCCTAGAGTCCATTACAGCCCCCTACTGGTGTAAAGTAAGATCACATTAAACTCTTCTTCATCTGTAAAATTTATCTGGTATTTCCACCTCATTGTATACACATTTCCAACATAATATTTACTTAAAACAAAACACATGAAACACAAACATGGGAATATGAATGTAAACTGATGATATTGAAATACAGCGTATTATGCTGATTCTAACTTCACTTGCATGGCATCCCTTAATATGGATGTGTGAATGGTCATTTATATCTGTAACAGTAAAATCCAACTCCATTTGTAAAGCAGTTTACTTAAGGTGACTGAAAAATGTAAAATAAATCAGAATAACACAATCATACAAAAAAAGTCTGTCATTACACTCATCTCAGCCCACTTAACATTATTCACAGATTATTAGAAACTCAATTGAAGGCCCATAAAAAGATTTTTCCCATTCAATGAAAGTATAAAATCAATCTTTTCAATTCTACTATTAATTTGCCACAACTTCTCTTATTCCTTCTGAAGAGCAACAGGGGGGGGGGTTAATCTGTTCCCCAAAGTGCTGCTGGGCTAGTGAGCCCAATTACATGAAAAAAAGTATAAATGTGTGCAAAATCAGTCACATAAAATAATAGACAGGACTTGTTCTTTCTGAAGCAGATATCTGGTTTAAGGTTGCTTGTATTAAATGAAATAAAAAAGGAGAACCTGAACTGAACCCAAAAGAAGGTGGAGGAACAGCTGGACTATGACGTTAAGGACATTAGTTAAGTACAGATCTTGATATTTGTGTGCTACAATGAGCTGCTGTGTAAGGAGAGTGAAGTAACAAGGTCCTGTCTGCTGACTAAAATGTTATTTGTAGGAATTCCTCTAATTTGTTGAGACGTCTTTGGTTTCATGCATTGCTAACACAGTTCAAAGAGATGAAACCAAAGCATCTTTTGCCACACACATTTATTTTTTAAAAAAGTGAAATGAAAAAAATGCACTTTCCGTCTGAATAAATTCATTTTGATAATATTTTACTGCTGCCGTTCTTTGCTCTCGCATATGACAGTTGTTGTATATCAATTTTCTTTTTTTTGGAGATTAAGACAAACATCACCCGAGCCCGAAGGCCCACCGTCCAAAGTTCCATCCGAAGCGTGTGTTCTCTCAAATAGTCTTAGAGCGACGATCTGGCATCAAGAAGAGTTTCTGAGGATGATTTAAGCCCATATACAAAGACAACAGAAGGTTATCCCCAAACCAGTTCTGGTTGTTTGGCATTCTTCATCCAGAACTAAACAAACACGTCAGAAACAAAGACCATGTTTGTCCCCTTCATCTTTTTTAAGGGAATGTCCTTGGAAGTGACCTGATCTGGGGCATATTTAACCTCCAAGGCGCTGTCCCTCTCCCCAGGCGAACCCTCCCGGGCGCTCCTCAGGCAGGGGGTTGTAGTTGGCATCTTCCTCTGGAGTGTCAAACAGCATCTTTCTGTGGGAGTAAACACAGGAGGAGGATGAGGGATGATGTGAAACTAATACTAAAAAACAGACAACACATCCCTGGATGACTGTTAGTGTTTTTTGGGTTTGCTTGTGGTGCAACCCAAGAGTGCCTGTGTTTGTGTTTGTCTGTCCAACACATCCTGACAACTACTGGTACAAAAAGAATTTGTATACTGATTTGGTGACCCTGTGAGCTTTGATCTAACTCAGAGGTTTGCATAGTTGCAGCAGCATAAAATCATGATAATGTGATAATAAACAATAAATAAATCTCAAAATCTCACTGGCAGGTTGCGGTTACATCCTAAGCAGATTCAAAGCCCCAGAAGACAAACCTATTTCATTTAACTTCCTTAGCGCAGTCATAAAGACAAAATGACAAATTTACACATAGATAAATATGTATACTTACAGTTTATTCTACAGGTAAAACTCTAAGGATCCATTCATTCCTACACTTTCAAATTGTAGGCTGTAGTCACTGAATCTCACAGGTTCAGGCTTTCAGTGTTGTTTCATTCAGCAAGAATGTTAGAAGAAATGAGAGACTCACATGATAGATGGGGTCTTCAGCCACCTTCCACCACCTGGCTGGTTGGGGAAAACATCCTCCAGAAAGAAGTACACATGGCCAACAGCGATACCTTAAAGAAAGAAGAAAAAAAACATTTAAACACAAGGACTGTTCATACTGTACACCAATAACCACACATAGCATATCACCACAGCACTAAATAATGGCTGCAGATGACAGCGACAGGTACCTAAAAGATCTACGATGATAGAGTTGCCCAGCAGAAGTGAGAATCCCATCAGCACCCAGGGGAGGAAGGGTGCCTGGAAGTTCAGCAGGCCAAAGAAATTCATGCGGACGTTGGGGTTTCGCCGACTCCACACGTACACCAGCATGATCGTGAAGGCTTGGCCCAGGAACACCAGACTCACAAAAGTGCCAAATATCTGAAACCTCATTAAAGAATAAACTGACTCGTACCATGATCAGCAGTGAGAATCAGCATATGCCCCTAAAACAAGAGGGCATATCGTCTCATTATTTAGCAGCAAAGATGCAGGTTCAATGTATCCCATAAGTCCCAAAGGGTTAGGGTTAGGAGCATATTCTGTGTATAGCAATATGTTTTTGAATTAAAATTAAAATTTAAAAATAATTCAATTTCAGCATGTTTTTTTTGTATGTGAGTTTGTATGTAAGTGTCTCATCTTATCATGTTTTGTGTGGACCCCAGGAAGCATAGCTGATGTTATGCATCAGCTAATGAGGATCCAGTAAATAAATAAATAAATAAACAAACACAAATAAATAATTTAATTAATAATAGTTTTTGCTGCAGTTGCCTGTTTACCGTCTGCTCTGCAGGTTGTAAACCAACCACTTAGCCAACAGTTTGCAAGGCTGGAGTAGAGATGTGTGCACAAAAGAAAAGCCCACATTTCTGGTTGTAAGGAGAAAACACCTAGTGTTTATGGCAGCCTTGAATATAAACAGGTTTTTGGATATGTGCAAAATTCTGCAACGCCGACCTTTTCAACGAGGGGGTTGAAAGAATAAGGAAGCTGTGTTTGCATGGCCAAACAAGTCCACTACTACCGGTGGAAAAACTGGAAAAAACCCTCTTTTAATGGAAAGACGCAACTGACAATCAGCTCCAGCTGTTTTACCACGGGAGCAACACGACTGCAGGTTGAAAAGGATAAGGAGGAACACTTAGGTCAATCAGAGTATACACAGATGCATGTAAACAGGAATATTAGTAGAATATTCAGTTGTATTATCTATGTAAACAGCCTAGCTGAATATTGTCTTTTTTTGGAATAAAAAACTGTAGTTAATGTTGAGGTCAATGCAAGTAATAAATGAGTTACTGCTCATTGGATTGTTCACCAAAGACTTCATTATCTGCAAGTTAAAATACATTTTGAATGACACCATAATGGTAAGGATACAGTCATCAGAAGCCCACCGAAGAGGAACATGAAGACAAAGTCAGCCGTGCGTCCCCTGAAAGAGCCCTCCTCAAGCATACGACAATATCTGTAGCTGAAAGCAAGCGGTTAAGGAAATATACACAGATCTCAGCATCATCCCCTACACAAATACTAAACTGCCACATCAAAGTTTGGATCTCTATGTGTGTGTACAGAGATCATTTTAGTGTCAAGTTTCATCATCCACATACAGCCTTCCACTGTGAAACAGAAAGTATGCAAAACCTCACATGCTGAATGAAATGAAATGTGGAACTGAGAAGGATACAGAAAAATCATATTGAACAGGAAATTGAAGCCAACTGGTCCAAAAAACAGGAAGTTGGTTATTAGTCGCCATACCTAGAGAAAGAGAGAGAGAACATTGAGCTGTACGTAACATACACACATTGTTCCCTGATCCAAAAATAGTTGCATTTTATTAGCGACTAGAGGCTTTGTTTAACTGCTCAACATAGTGATGGGAAGGTCACGTGACCTGTGAATGATCGCTATAGGGCTCAGAGCAGTCTGTATCACAAAAATGATTTCTTTTTGTGTGAAAGAAGAAATGAAAAAGAACTAATTCCATTTTAATCATGATATGAAACCACTGACAGTTGAGGTAAACCACATTGTGGATTTCTGTTCTTATTCTGACAAAAACGGATTTGAATCTACAGTCTGATGTAACACTAATCAGCATTATCATTTAACACTAACTTTAGTCCAACTGTAATCACATTTAGTCATCCTTAATGTAGTAAAAAACAATGGAAATGTGTTTTTTTAAATGTACCGTTAGTATTTTTTGGTCATTAAAAGGAAGGAAATGGTCTTTGGGGAAATATCAGAAATGCTCATATTCATCTCCGCTGGCTGCCATTTGATTGACAGCAGCCCAGTGTTACACCGCAGGCAACGAGAGACAAAGTAAACAATCTTGTGCTGTTACAGTCCAAGTTACATGTCATGGGCATGTTGTTAGTAATGCTAAAGAGTAAGGAACACATGGGCATCTTACTAGATTGAAGTTACTTTTGCAGGTATGGTCTACTTGCCAGTAGGGGTGTAAGAAATTATAGTACAATAGAAAATAGTTTTCTGATTCTCAAAAACACTATTGATTGTTGTGTTTAGACCCCTGACAGCTCAATAGCAGTGTTGTAAATGTGAAGGCCTATGATGTTGGATGGGCGTTGCATATAGTGCTGTGTTCTTTATACTATAAACATTTTCTTAATATGAAATGTAAAAACATATAACTCCTGCATCCTGATATGTATTGTATCGTCAGATTCTTGCCAATACACAGCCCTACCTGCCAGCAAATGTGAACCCGAAAATGCTGCCTACCCCAAGGTTTTATCTTAGAAATGTACAGTATGGATCCCCAGCATTTAGAAACTGCCAGATGTTAAATTGCATTTGTTGGGCACTTGGCATAATTAGCTTTAATAAGCATGATCACCTATATAGACGATATTGTAGCGACTGCTTGGCTGTGGATCTGGGGGTTATTGAAGGTGCTGGACCCATTAACACATTGCACCTGCATTTTGGAATGAAGTAAGCTCAATGTCATTGGTGCAAATATTAAAACTTAATATTTCTTCAAATGTCTTCAGTTCTGTTGCTGTTTTTTTACTGTACAGCATTTTGCCATTGACCTGTGTCTTTGCTGCTGTGGTTATATATTAAGCACATAAATAACCTCAAAATCAACTAAAAATTAATCAAATTCATTAATCGTCCCAGTTGAAAGATAGCTACTTCTAGTTTAAACTGCCATTTTGTACTTTTATAACCCCACCAAAGCTACTGCAATATTGTTCAAATCAGCCAAGCAGTTGCTGAATTCTGGCATTTTCTAAATGCTGGGGGCCCATACTGTATTTCCAACACACACCTTTGTGGTACTCAAAGCTTTTTGGTTATTTACTATGGTCGCTCATTCATCAAAATTTGAAAAAAGGTTCAGGTCAAGACGTGTTCATGATTGTAAGTAAGATAAGAAGGAGACTTCAGCAGGAAAGCTATGTGGGTTGTTTTTCAGGGTCTGTGGTTCTTGTGTTGTGTTGCAGGCTGCTCAGTGTGATAGATGGCTGATGTTTGCTTTATGCAAAACTTTATTGGCTGCATCGAAATATCATCTCCAGCTATGTAGACAAGATACCTGATGGAGGGAATGCATAAATAGGGGGGTGCCATCATGAAATCCTGTATGGTTTCAAGTGATATTTTATATATATATGCATATGTTTTTGAGGGCCTTTTTGACATTTAGGGACAGGATAGCTCAAGATAGACAGGAAATGGGAAGAGAGAGGGGATGACATGCAGCAAAGGGCCCAGCCTCGGCACTTGGGATGCTAGCTCCACCAGGCAAGCCAACAGGGCGCCTCAGTGCAAAGTAATTAACAGAGCAGATATGGATGCTGTAGCAGACAAACTGCAGTTTCATTTCAGCTGGACTTTAAAACTACTTTTTGGTTTACTAAGTCAGGCAGCTGGGGGTGTTATGAAGGCTGTGAAGGGTATAAGAGGTTATGTGTTCTGAATCCACTTCATGAGGATGAAGATGATAAGCAGTGGCTCAGATTACTCACCTGGTAATTCCTTAGAATCAAATCTGGATTGAAGTATAGCTGAAATGGTGTGATGATCTCTAGTTGCTGTGAGAGAAGACAAAACAAACAGAATGCTGAAAATGATAACAATAATGGTCAAGATGTCACAATATGATGGAGCAAAAACAAAACAGCATTACAATTTAAACCCTAGGCTCAAGGAAGTGACCCTCCTCATTCCACTGCCTGTTAGATGGGCCTCTTCCTGGATCAACTCCTGGAAACCACTGTGTACACTGGTGGTGTGTTATTCTAAAGCTTGTAAATACACTGAGACTGTAGAATATATAATCCATATACAGCAGGGGTGTATCATAATTAGTTTTGTGATATTGTATAGATTTTCAAAAACACTATTGATGTTTGTGTTTAGACCTGTGTTGTAAATGTAAGCTGAGGGTTATGATGTAGGATGTTACAGAAACTGTGGGAAATACGAATGCAGATCCCACTGTTCTGATTGCATAGATTTAGTCATTAATCAGATGAGAGTACGGGCAACTGAAGAGTTGTCAGCAGCATGAATTAAGTTTGAGCCCATCAGTGTGTGTGGTAGGACTGAAACTGTGAAAACATCTTGCAAGAAAACGTTTACCCCTGAACACTGTGGTTTAGGCAGCTGTTTTCCTCCTCACTCAATGCGCAGTGTAACGTCTGTGCATCAGAAACCGAGGGGCGCACAGTGACCACATTATTCCCTTTTGACACGTATCAGTCTGAGCAGACTGTGAGAACAAGTGCAGAACAAAACAGTTTTCACTGACACCTTTCATATGCTTTGTGCTATTAAGAGCTCCACAATGAACCACTGACAAAAACATTTCAGCTAAATCCACTCCCCATAGCACCATAATGTTCAATATTAAACCCTCTACGAGGAACTTTCATTTCATTTTGATTGTGGCGACTCCTCTGGACAAAAGCGTAGTGTTTCTACCGCCTTGATTTCAAGAATGATATAGAAATAGCCAATCTTCTCACTGAGAGAAGAGAGAGAAATCAGTATTAAGCTGAATAGACAATTATAGTCCATAACATGAAGTCAAAAACATCACATAATCAGTCCCGAAATATATATATATTTTCTTTCTAGTTGTTTCATATAATTTTAAACATCAATAAACAAGCATGAATGCGTGCAAAGAGGTTGATAAGAAAAGAGCCTGTTGTTAATCTGCGAACAACAAAGATATAAATAAATATATAAAATGGTATAAAATGTGTGGTTGCATTGTTTAGATGGAAAGTTGAGTGCTTAGTCTCATTCCCAGACTCCCAAATTGTCTGTATTTGACAACCTGGAAAGTCTCAACGATCAACTATCTTTCTCGGCTCTGATTGGTTGTTTTCATTCAGGCCTGGTGGATTCTTGTAAGGATCGCATTAGGAGCACTAGGAGGAGCCAGAGGAACCTGATTGTTTCACAGATTATCTGTCTCATGTACTACTGTCAGGATATAGCGAAAATATGACAAAAGGTAATTTTTATAAAAATAAATATAATGTAATATAATAAAAATAGCCAAATTGTTAATATAATTTCGAATTTGGATTCCTAAAATAATAATAGCCTAGTGAAAGTTTTTTTTTTATTTACTTACTGCAGCTTTAATACATGTCTGGAGGGGATCTTTAAGAAAATAATTCGTATGCAGGACGTTTACTTGTTATGGAGTATTTTACACGGTGGGATTACAATTTTTACTCAGAAAAGAATCTAGAAATATTTTTTTTAACACTAGATAATGTGTATGTAATAACACATAATGAAAGTTGGTTCAAATGAATTGGTTTCTCGTGATTCATATAGTTAATGTATATTTTCATATTTAATTAATTTTATATGTTACATTTTATTCAGATTTTAAGTAAAACTCATCGATACGCCATTAACCAGATTTTGAAAGGAAACAGCATATAGTCACAGTCAGCTGTTACCCGGCAGCTCTAACATCAGACACACAGCTGGTTCTGAGCCCTCCGTCAACTCAACCTCCGTTTACGATTATGTTTCACTGGTTAAAATTAAACCAAGGCTCAGGCGACATGTAGCTACGCTTTTGGCTTTTAGCGACTTGAATACGAGAGTTAACATTCTGGATAACCGGGTTGAGACACGTATCCCTGTAATAGGTGCTCTAACGTTAGCTAAACCACCGAGCTAGCAGCAAAGTAACGACGCTACGTTGGCTAGGTTAAGCGGTACCAAGCTAAGTCCCGGCCCACACAGCGAACGTTAGAGTTTGTCTTACCACTGCTGCAGTTGTGAGGACACAGGCGGTTGTATATGCCCTGGTAACAACAGGAATCTGCAAGTACTCCTGTTGTAGCGTCTGGTAAGCCATTTTGAACAGACTGAAAGCTTCCGGCACTTTCTTGACACGTCATTCCACAAAGTGAAAGCTGTTGCGTTCAATCACGTAGGACGTTTGAGCTTCACCCAGACAGCGTAAAGTAGGGCCGTGTCAAATATGTTGAATTTTGATGTAATAATATTTTCATTATAGGTTCATTTTACATTCACAAGTGTAGATTTTCAAAAGTTGCTCCAAGCTTTGTGGCATTTATAATGACTGAAGATTTTCTTTAAATCCTTAAGACAACGGGAAAAGAGAAGTGCCTTAAGACTTGCATTATATCTTAATTAGTAGAATAGAATGCCTTTATTGTCACTATACACATGTACAATGAGATTAAAAGCCAACTCCAATA
>NW_023339774.1:1090022-1106206 GCF_004916995.1 Morone saxatilis | reverse complement strand
AAATATATATCTGAGGTTGCGTTAGTTAAATCTCCTGAACTTGGAGAGCCAGTGATAACTGTTGAGGGCATTTGGTGACTAATTTTCTCTCTAATAGTAATAATTTTATTATAAAAGAAGCTCATGAAGTCATTGCTATGTAAGTTTATGGGGATATGGAAACCTTATGTTCAATGTCCCATCTCCTGACCCCACAGAACAAGGTACTGGCCTTAACCGCAATAGACATGGGTTCAATGGCAATGGTGAACAGGGCAGGGAAAAGGGGCAAGACCCACATGATAGAGCAAAGAACGCTGATTGAGTACTGTTGGTTAACACATGTCTGGGGAGATGTGTAAAGCAGATGTATCCAGGAGGTTATTCTGTCTCCAAACCTAAATTAGCATCGTCCCAATCGTTGGACTCACCAATAGACATGCGGTCTGAAATAATGAGCCTGTTACTATTACATAGCAATTAGGATCTGAGATGGTCTCAGTGGGAGTGAATTGAACTTTTTTACCAATCAGTATAGCTGCACCCCTTGTCCTGATGTCAAACTTGGAATGGAAAATTTGCCCGATCCAAGGCCTGGAGAGCCTTATGCAAGTGGGTCTCTTGAAGGAATATAACATCCCCTTTCAACTCCTTAATGTAGGAGAAAACCTTGGCACACTTCATTGGCCCGTTCAATCCATCCATCCATTTCACGAAAGAATTTTGACATTACCTCTCACACACATAGTTAGTAGTAGTAGCCATATAATTGAGCGGTAAGTAAATGTAGATACCCTGTGGTGAAATGAAAGCTACATGTAGATCTATGTTGCAACACAGAACAACACACACAGAAAAAAAAGGGGAAAAAAACGATCGATGTAAAATGTAGGAGATTAGCTGGGAGCTCCTCTCGTTGGTGTCTCCTTCACTCAGTCACCATACCGCCCAGTTCCAGATGTGGATATAACGCATGTGAGGTTCCCATCTCCCATTCACTGTTCTCCCCTCGTGAGTGGCACCCCAGACCACCAGAGAGGCATCTGCAGTGATCACTTTACTTGCGCTAATGGTTCCCATGGCAATACCATGAGTCAGGAAACCCAGGCTCATCCACTAACAAAGCACTAGAAAGTAGCCTCCTGAAACCCTCACCAGACAGTGGCCATCGAGTGCCTCTCATATACAGGCATCCCACTAGTATGGCCACTACAGAAGAGGCTATCTGGCATTGTTTGAGGGTAACCATGTTGTCTCCTGTGGAAAAATGCCCCTGCAAAAATTCCTCAAGTAGATACCACTGGGACTCCTTGGGAGGGCTCCTTTCTTTCTCAAGGTGGAAATTACCCCAAAGAGAAATTTACCCATATTTAATTATTTAAGCCTGTAGCCCTTCTCTATCATTCACACCCATTTTGACTAAGTGCAGGCAGCCCAGCTCTTCATGTGCAGAGGGAGAGAGCTGAACAGCCACTTCGTCAAAGCCTTTTGGGGCTGGCACACTGTCCATGCACTCCACCAACACCCAGCATGAAGCCTCCTAGACTGTCCATGTTGTCACAGCTGTGGGGACACTGGTCCTGTGGTTGATGACAACTGCATGAGACAAATACCTGTGTGACAATACTGACAACACTTTCCCTGTGGTGGGCACTGGAACATGGACACCAACGTGTGTTCAGTACTCTCTGTGGAACGCGTCCTGTTGCTCTGGAATTGAGCAGGTGGGTATATAGCGGCCAAGGAGGGTAGCAGACAGGGCTCCAGAGAAGAGGCTTTCAGGCCAGCAGCTTCTTCCTCACAATCGCAGGTGTATGGGCAAGACTTTGATACCCTGGCACCAACTCCAATCACTACTGTGCAGACTCTGGCTCTGAATGGCGAAAGATGGCATCGACCGTATCTGGGATATTCAATATCAATATTCAATTTTGTTAAGTGGGAGAAAGTGGAGATGCGACGTCCATTTTTTATATGTCCATGCTTTGTGTGATCGCACTCAAACTCCCTGCCCAAACAATAAGGCAAAATATATATCTGTAATATCCAAATTAAGTCAAGTAGCAACTCAATATTCCTGGATGATATGTATATTTCTGACCTTGAGGAATCTATTCCAAACATTCTCGGGACCTTCGATGAATTTCACTCTGTGCCATGCTGCAAAATCAGTCTAATCTGCTTTTACTAAACAATAAGACGGTGCAGCCATCCAAGTGTTGTATGATACAGATCCAATAAAAAAATTATATACTTGGGCATTGTTATACAAACCTTACTGAACAAAATTGTCAAAGACAAGGCAAGTAAGTAGCAATACTACTTACCAGGTGTTCTACTCTCCCAACATCACTCCATTCTAGGATTGCTACCTTGTGCTAATGTCCTCAATCAATGATTCTGTTACGTCTACCAATGAAATTCTGGAAATGACACGATTCTTTAATTTGCTGGTACTGTACATATAAAACAATAAACAACCTAGGTTAAAATACTGACCAAACTTAACATATTAAAGTGTGGATTGACCCCACTTCTACAGTTCCAAAGAGAGAAATAGAGCAACATTTGCAGCTCAAAAATTACAGTACATCACATTCCCAGGTCTCACTAAATAAAAATAATAATAAAAAATAAATAAAAATAAATAAAATTATTATAATGTGACATTTGTTGGGGACTGTACCAAACAAACATGCTTTCTTACATCTGGAGAACAAGATTTGTAGGCCAGGGCATCTCTGCAGCACTACAGTACTTCATTATAATGCTGTTTGTCACACAGTTTACCCTTATCAAAACATTGCAGATTCTGCAGTTTGAGTATTGCACTTGGCCATATTGCGATTTCAATAATAATTTGATTAATTGTGCAGCCTTACACAGCACCATATGCACCAATATGCATCCATAGAAGGGCTCCAAACATTTTCCTCCATTAGGGGAACACAGAGCTAAAACAGTCTCATCACAGGGGTATTGCCCCTTTGGGATGCACTCCTCCTTGCAAACAGCAGCCTTCTCAGGGAGAACAGACAGGAGTTTGTCCTCTGCTGTTCCATAAAGTTGTGGCATAGAGCACTGGTTCTTAAACAACATTTACAATGGAAATAATTAATGAACTCATTCCGTTCAGGATTCAACAACAGTCAACAATAAATAAACCTGCCTCGTGTGATGATTATCCATTGCATAATAGGGTCGTCCTACAGTGCTGTAACGCTGGTCATAATGGTGGTACATAAAGAGCCTGATATTTTCTGAGGTGGTATGTGTTGTAAAAGGTTTGAGAAACACACGTTTTTCACTAGTTTCACTGTCACTATAGTTTCTCCTACAAGCCTGGAAGGGTGAGCTGTATTGACAGTTGCAATATGCTACTTTACCGCTCAGTGCTAGTGAATCCTACACATTGGTCCTTTAAAGTAGCTGTAGTCAACAGAACCACTGTCAATAGCATTAAAATGAGTAGAATATTTTACAGATCTCTAGACTGATATTATAATAGAAAATTACCTACAGGTAGGTAATGGTGGCAGATAGGGGAATCTCTTCAGAGCTATACTTTGGTCAGTGGCAAACACTATAAACATGAAGACAGGCTAAGACAAAAACTCTGGCAGGAACTCTGCTAAAAGTCATCATGGTCGGATATAATGTCACAGGCTGATGAGCAGTTTGAGCAGAGACAGCTGCACAGACTCAACTCTCAGGCAGGGAAGCAGGGACCTCTGGTGGATGTAGTAGATAGCACAGCTGTGTAATAGAATAGAATAGAATGCCTTTATTGTCACTATACACATGTACAATGAGATTAAAAGCCACACTCAAAGGCAGTGGAATAAAAAAACAAAAAGTGTAAGAAACATAAAAATATACAGCTATAAACATAAAATATAAGGACATACATTAATTAGTGGCAAAAAAAAAGAAAGGGGGAGATAGGTGCCACAGTCTTGAGGAGGTGTGGTACATTTTGTAAATAAATATGGTGCTATATCAGATGTTAAAATACTAATTATTATATATATATAAATATAATATATTATCAATATACAATATAATATAATATATTAGATTCAGGGGGTGGTTATTGCTTTTGGGAAGAAGCTGGTTTTTGGGAAATCTGTTTGTTTTTGTCCTAATCACCATGTTAGCGGCCTCCCTGGGGGAGGGCAAACAGGTCAAACAGGTCAAAGCCGCGGTGGGAGCTGTCTTAGGTGGATGGCTTCTAGCTGAAGGCAGCGGGGAGGTGTAAATGTCAATCAGGGAACGGTAGGAGGGCAGCATATGATCTTCTGTTGCTGCCTTGGATGGACTCTCTTGACGACCTCTCCCTGGATGATAACACATGGGAGCAGGTGTTAAGGAAAGGTCCAGCACAGTTTGGGAGTTTAGATTTTGGTTTCCTTGGAGAACTCTACAGGAAGTGTTAGCCGGCATTGCTGACCTTCGACTGCCGTGATGTTCTCTGTCCAGGAGATGTCGGCGGAGATGAGGACGCCGAGAAACCTGAAGGTGTGGACCCTCTCCACACACTCGCCGTTGATGTAAAGGGGGGCTGGGTCGGTGCTGTGCTTCCTGAAGTCAATGATGATCTCTCTGGTTTTCTTGGTGTTCAGAGCGAGGTTATTCTCTGAACACCAGGCTGCCAACTTCAGGACCTCCTCTCTGTAGGCTGCCTCATCACCCTTAGAGATGAGTCCGACCACTGTAGTGTCGTCGGCAAACTTGACGATGAGATTGTCATTGTGGGCCGAACTGCAGTCATGGGTGTAGAGGCAGTACAGGAGGGGGCTCAGCACACAGCCCTGTGGGGAGCCGATGCTCAGTGTTTGGGTGAAGGAGAGGTGGGGGCCAAGTCTCAAACCCCCTTAAGTTAATCTAATTTAACTGATATTTTAGAGGCTTTATGTTTGTTTGTTTTCTTTTGGTTATTTGTTTGTGGTTTTTCCCTTTATATGTTTTATACTTAACATCCATTCATGATGCCTGTTTGTTACTTGAAGAAACTTTAGAAGTTACAAAAAAAATAGGGCTGTGTATTGGTAAGAATCTGGTGATACAGTATGTATCTCGATATAGGGGTTACGATTCAATATATTGTGTTATATTGTCATACTGTAAGCAAGGCCATATATTGCGATTTAATTAAAAAAACTTCATAAATAAATGTCATAGTATAAGGAACACAGCACCATATGCATAAAATCTGAGTTAACAAAAAAATACTTTTTATGCAACCAGTACAGTCGGATCTGCATTTGTATTTCTCACTGCCCCTGTAAGGATATTCATTAGGATAATTTTTGGGTTGCCAGGTCGAACTGTGGTTTATCCTCCAGCACGTCTCCAGAGTCAGGAAACGAGCAGGGAAAATCCCTGCAGATCCATCACACCCTGGACACAACCTGTTCCAACTCCTCCCCTCTGGTAGGCGCTACAGAGCACTGTACAATAAAACAACCAGTTCTCCCCACAGACCATGATGAACAGTTCAGTCAGTCATATATATTGTCAGAAAACAATCCCTCTGCAAAAACTCTGTAACACTATACTTTTGTCCCCAATGAGCACAAAACAGAGATTCTGTCAGGTCCCAAGGCTTTCAGGCATCAGATTCACTCTTCCTCCCCTGTTTGTTGTAAGCATGCCAAAAGCATGGGTGTGATTGTAAATGCTGATCTTAACTTCCAAAACACATATCTGATACTCTAAGACTGCACTTTATCATTTTATAAATATCTCTACAGTCACAGTCAGACTCTGAGAAGCTGGTCCATACAGGTCTTTATAGATTATTATTACATTAGATTACTGTAATGTGTTTTTCTCTGGACTGACAAAGCAGGTGTTAAATAAACTCCAACTTATTCAGAATGCTGCAGTCAGAGTATTAACTACAACTAAAAGGTTTGAATAAATTAAAATTACTTATTTACCTTCTCTTAACACAAAAAATTGATTTATACTTCTTTTTGTTTTTAAATCTATGAATGGCCTAGCTCCTTCCTACATTGCTGAAATGCACACTGAATACACACCAGACAGAATGAAAAAGACATGAAAAAGGCATGTAAGACATGTATAAATTAAACAATGTATTCTAATATTCTATTGCCACTGTTAGATATTTCTATTCTGTGCTTTACTAATGTGCCACAATAATGTTTTTGGGTTCAAATATCTTCATTTGTGGGCTTTTCCAAGCAAATATTTATATATGTGATTGCTTGTGATTAAATCAGCAGATATTTCTGCTACCTCTTAAAGTCTATATGCCCCCCTCTGGACACATAAATAAATATTTCTCTAGATCTGCCCCTGCTTTCAGCAAACCTTCACTCCTTCGGGCATCATTCATTCATTCATTTTCATTTTTCTCTTGCACATTAGCATTAAAATATAAAGCTGCTTTGAGATGCTGGTTCAGTCAATGGCTAGTCATGCACTGGGTTAATGTGGACTCCTCAATATTTCTAATATCCCAAGTATGGCATAGTCAGGTGTACACACAGTATACTTCAGTGTCCAGAAGTACATTTCAGAGTTTGTCAATCAACTCTCCCCTTATAATAATAATAATAATAATAATAATAATAATAATAATAATAATAATTTAATTTCAAAATGTTCAGTGGACCTATTGTCACCACTTAAACAAATGCATGGTTGATAAAACTTCTTATTGATTGATTTAATAAATCCATTAATAAACATTATTTTTATGAGTTGTGTTGACACAACATCGATACAAGTTGGAACAAGTTAATTTCAATGAGTAGTCTAATCAACTTTAAAACTTGTGTTTATGCTACCAATTACTAAGTAAGGGCTAATTAAAAATACCTTTAATTCTAAAGGATTCCTCTAACTCAGTGTAGTACATTTGTTGAACATAATTTCATTAAAAGTTTCCATAACTCAAAAGGATTGATGCAAATTGTTGATTGCTCTTAGTGTGTTTTAGTATTTTTAATCTTTTATTTTATATTGTTCTTTCAAGTCTTGTTCTGTCTGTTTTACATTTGCACACATATTTGTTATTGTCTTATATTTATATATAGTTTCTTTCATTGTCATTTATTGGTGTCACTTGCCTTTTTTACAGATGTGCCGTGCACTTTAATTTGTACAGAAATTTAGTCAAATCTGATATATTATTATATGTGCTAGGCTATATAAATAAACTTCATTTGATTTGAAATATGAGTGTTAAATGTCTAGTTTTGTTTTGTTTTGTTTTTGTTGTTGTTGTATAAGCTGATGTTAAGTTAAATGAATGTGTGAAATTTGAGTGTCTAGTATGTTTTTGGTTTATGTGCCATTACACAGGAGCTCCAAAGTTTTTCTGGCAGGGAAAGTCCTCAGTGGCAGAGTGCTGATGAAGATGAGGCGCAGGGGGATGATAGGAAGTAGATTCTCGCGATAGTATCACGCGCTGGGTCCACTCAGTGCGGCTTCTGTAAAGATGGCGGTCAGCAGCATCCTAGGCCGCCCGTCACGGAGCAGTCGGGTGCGAGGTGAGACAGAGTTCCGTTCACACGGGCCTGACCGCACTCTCATCACCACTTCTGACACCGGCGGCACTAAGGTCGTGTCGGGTCGGCCACCAGCTCAGCTCACTCCCAACTTTGTGTTTGTGCCGACAGGTCGGAATGACAGCGGGGAGGAGAACGTGCCGCTGGATCTTTCCAGAGGTAGGTTTGAGCTCCGGGAGCGGCGGACACATTTAGGACTCAGCATCCAATTAGCATCACTGTCACCGACTTCCCGCTCGCCTCGCCGCTGTGTCGCGGTGTTTTCTGGGCGCATATGTTTTTGTGGGGGATGTCATGCTAAAAATAAGTGTTAAATGGTTTGACTTGTACTGTCTGTGCCTCCCGCATGTTTTGCCTGCGTGTTTACCCAACTCAGTCATCATCACCGTCAAGCTAGAAAAACTTAAGAAACAGCACTTCCGGTCCAGTCAGAACTTCTCTGCATGCAGATGGGCCATTCTGCCGAATCGGTGCCTTATCAAAGCCCATTTCCGCCAATGTGACAGAAAAAAACCCGATTCTGTAATTCAATATAATGAAAAACTTAGTATCTCAAGATAATAATCTCTAATATCTCTACTAAGTCACAATATTGAGAAAGTTTCCTATGCTTCGAGGTACTAAGTCATTATTTTAAAGATGCTAAGTCTTTTTTTTTCCCAGTCACATTGGCAAAATGGGCTTCCGTAGAGCCTAAATGTGCATTAATATACATGACAACTATCTGTATAATACATTGTATTATCAAGTAAATTGTAAAGAAATAGGATTTTAGCTTGTCTCCACTCTAACTCTACACTTCACCATCAAATATAATTATAGAAAAAAAAGAAGAAAAAAAAATCTAATTTTTTGTATTATTGTGTGACTATTTCCTTCATCCTTCATATGTTATGCAAACTCATAACAGCATCAAGTGACTTTTATTTATTTTTTATTAACAAACAGCAGGTAAATACAGACGTCACATGAACAGACAATGCCAGGGGACACAGACAGAAATCATATAAATAACAAAAATATTGTACAGGGTAAATTAATTTAAAGTTTGGATACATTTCTTATTTTTAGAGTATGGGAGTAATGTAACGTATTGTTTAACTTCATTTTCAAAACTTAAAAAAAAAGGTTTTGCTGAACCACGTTAAGGTGCTAATTGTTCTCATACTATTAGCACTAATGCCATGTGGCTTCATTTCCTGTATTTGCTAAAAGATGCTAAAAGCTTAGTCCTGTTAGAAACTTTGCACAAAATAAATAAAATAGCATGAGATTGATAATTACATGCCTTGGAAAGTTAAACATGTGTTATTATAGATACAGAGCTTTTGTTATATCATGTAAATGGCACTAATTTGGTAAAATGGCCTATCTGACATTTTACATAAAACATTATAAAGCTTTAAAATTGCAGGTACCAGTGATGTAAAGAAAAAATAACTAAGTAAAATCATGATCTTTACCATTATAAAACAGTTGGGGCCCACTTGGGTCACTATGAACGTCACTTTGAGCTTGGTGACTAGCTATCTAGCTGTTGGTCAGCAAACATTACTCAAGCAACTACTAATTTTTCACAGCAATGTTAAGAATTTTCTAAAGTAATGTTAATCTTACTACTAGCTATGCTTGCTTGGGTAATGTTAGCTGACCAACGGCTAGCTAGTGAGCCAGCTAACCTTGGTAACATTAACTAATGTTGGAAACATAAATACGTACAGTGACATAATGATGTGGCTTTTGAGCCTGCGGAAACGCTTCTTAGAACATTCTCAAGTTGAACTCTGACACACACTATTCTGGCTGGGAGGAAGTAGGCTGTTGGTATAAGTCTGCCATTCTTCTAATACAACCATTTTAAATGTCCAGTGTGAAGGGTGCAGTGGCATCTTGTGGTGTACTTTTAGAACTCCCTCGCTTCACCATCCCCTTCCAAGCACGAAGGAGAAACTATGATGGCCGTAAAAGATGTGAAACATGCAAACGCCCCTATCTGGAGACAGTGTTTGGTTGGTCCGTTCTGGGCTACTGNNGGACTCCGCCTCTGTAGATAAAAAAGCTCATTCTAAGGTAATAAAACACAACAATTTATATTCTCAGGTGATTATAAACCAATGAAAACATACGTATGAATATTATATTCCATTTCTGCCAATAGATCCTTCTCAGTGTTACACACTGGAACTTTAAAAGATAACAGTTGTGCTCTGTAATATCTTTCTTAAGAGGCTCTTGTGATTGATTTTGACACTACACTTGTGTCAGTGTTTAAGGGCCTCTGTCTATAACAAAATGCAAACATTAAAGTTGTGCAAGCACAGTTATAGATATGACAGTGTCCTCATTACAGAGATGTGGTGTCCCTATTTAATCACAGGAACACTTCCGACTGTGCTGAATAATTTCACTCAGGCTGAAAATAGAGTGCCAAAAGTGAAAAAAAAAAAAATGAAGGGTTTAAGGAAACGAGTGACCTACTTTATTACTATATTTATATATATTCTAGCAATATATTATTATTATTATTATTATTATTCGGTGTTAAATTGGGATTTGTTAAGCTGGGGCTCAGTGGTTTCAGGGATTCCATGGGTGCGCATGCATGTAAATCTGATTGATACCATTTGGCAAACTAAATAAAATAAAACAAAGTGAGAAAATGCTTTGCTCTGGACACTTTGATAAATGTTTAACATTTATCAAAGTCAGTCTAGATTTTTGCTACAGCTGATGACAGTAAGTGTATCTATTATGGACTTATAACAGATAGACGACACGTACTTCCAAAAATCCCCCCCCCCCAAAAAAAAAGATAATGGTCGCTGCCATCTTGCTCTGATGAGGTCATTTGGAGTCTGCACAGGTCAGAGCTGCGGTATCAAGCAGGGCTCAGCTGTCAATCATGATGTAAAAACACCCTTTTAGCTTCAAATAAACCAAACTGATCAGAAAAAGGAACACTACAGGAACATAATAAAGATAACTACGGGCAAATTACAGAAACCATCTTTGGGAGAAATTTATTTGGCATGTACTTGCTTGTATTTTTTTAGTTTAGCCCATCTGCTAACATGGAGGGGGCGTTTTATTACCTGTAATGCAACCAGCCACCAGGGGGCATGGACATGTCGTCCATCTTTATAATGTATATATCAATGATCTTCCGCAAACTGTCTAGCGGTAAAGTTATAGTACAGTTTGTAAAATAAAAAAATTATCTAAGCAGAATATCAGAGCATTTTACATTCTGTTATTAAAACTATTTTTCTGACAGACAAGTGGGTAGGTTGCTTTAAGGGTAAACCCTGTGACAGAAAGCAAAAGCCTGTGAAAGTTCTAAATTCACTTCATTTAAGCTTATGTGCTCTACAGCTACGAAGATATTGTGTTTTAGTCATTGTTTGAATTATCAAGAACAAGACAAAAGTAAAAAATATATACAGTGTTGAAGATGTGTGAAATTAAGATGACATAGAGGAGCATAGGCCTATGTGCCAGGACTGAGCCCCAGACAGCCCCGGCCCAATTTAACCCCTGGTTGTCATCACTGACTTACTTAATTACATTACAATCATGGATCAGTCAGTGTGACAGAAAATAAGTTCTAAAAAATGCTGTTCTCAATAGATTAACTCAAAGTCATACAGTTCCAGTTATTTTAGAGCTGTGATGATCAGTTGACAGAAAATGCATCCGCACCAGTTATAATTGTGAGGATTTATCTTTTGTGCAGGTTAACTTAGTATCTTTGGGGTTTTGGACTGTTGGTCAGACAAAACAAGCAATGGGAACACGTTGCCTTGGACTTTTGGAAATTGAAATTGTAAAGGACATTTTTGACTATTTTCTGTCGTTTGTTAGACCAAGTGAATTGAAATAATAATATTTGCTTGCAGCTTAAGCTTTAGCTTTATTACACTTTAACAGATTATTTCAGTTATGGATTCTTTCACAACAGAACGGAAGCAGTGGAATTGCATACATCAGACAAATAGTTCTCTTAATGTGGGTACCAGTATTTACCCCCACTGTGTTTAATGTGCTCATTGTTTCTGTTTGTCGCATTATGGTAGCACTTGAATGAAAGGAATACTTTTCACATGAATATGTAGTGTTTGAAACTGTGTTACATTAGGGTCCATATCGGCCTTCACTGATTTCAGATCCTGCAGAGAACCTTCGTGAAATCCTTCAGAACGTTGCAAAGCAGCAAGGAGTCTCCAACATGCGCAAGCTTGGTCACCTGAACAACTTTGTAAAGGTTTGTAAAGACAACAGTGAAGCCACACTTGCAGCACCTGAGTGTGGTGCTAATGGGAGGGCTATGAGGTCTGTACATTTAGTTTTTTTTAAGGGAGATTGAATGTGATCAGTAAATTCCATGCCTACCTGCCTGTTACATTATATTATATCTTGTACCTTGATAGTGGAGCAGTGTTAATCCCGTTTTTTCCATGTCTAAGACGAGATGCTTTCAAGCTAAAAATAGATCTTGTAAACTAGAATGAAATGTATGTATTGTTTTCATTAACAATACAAGATGGAGCAAAAATGTCAGTAGTGGGCATTTAAAAAATGCATATTTTCCTCCAATAGTTAAGAGACCCAACCCTCAAACCGCCAACTTTATGCATTATAGTTGGTTGTACAGTTGTCAGGACTAGCGCCATTTGGTGCTCTCCCAAGGGGGAAAAATGTACCCGCCACAGCATTTGGAAAATCAAGGCTCAATAAACACCCAATTGTCCAAACATGTTCTATTGTTGAATACCAAACAAAAGTACCACTTCACTAAAGACATGTCTCTCTCTCTCTCTCTCTCCTCTCTCTCCTCTCTCTCTCTCCTTCTCTCTCTCACCAACAATGCATCCCTTCACATCTTAGGTGAAAAGTTAACTAAATATGTATCAGGTAGGTCTATAGCAGTAGTTCCCAAACCTGGCCTTCTTGGATTTTACAGGCGTTCTAGAAACTTAAACAATATACACAGTGCCTATATCTCAGCATTTTTTGGATTGACTTCTGTGATGAAAAGTAATCAAGTAGGCCAAGTATCCAGGGACAAAGAAAACACTAAATGGCAAAAAAAATAATCTGTATTGATTGTTAAAAATACACAATACAGACAGAGAATTCTATTAAAAACTTCCCTAAAACAGGAAAATAATCTGCTCAAAATTCACACAAACTTCCTGCAGTTCCAGAGTTCACTGTTTGGGTTCATTGTACAGTTTTGAATATAATATGAAACATCCATAAAATATGTCACTTAGTCAGTTTACTAAATGATAGAAAAGGGGTCCTTTGAGGAAAAAAGTTGGGAACCACTGGTCTAGTAGCCTACTGTCTTTTTTTAAGCCCAGTGTGTGGCTGCTGTTCAGAAAAAGAATAGAGGATAGTTTGAGGATTTAACCTATTTGGAGGCGCTTTAAGCAGCGTCCAGCTGAGCTGACCACTGGATGCACATGTTCGAATGCACAGCAGCTGTGTGTTTGAGAGAAAGTAAAAAATTAGTAAGTTATTTTAACTCAGAATGCTGCTTTGTCACTTGACCTGTCCGCCCAACCCATGGGTTGACCTTCATCACTATTACACAAGAAAAGTAATACATTGTTTTGTTTTTTTTTACAAATTGAAATACTTGATATTGTCACTTTGACTCCAAGTTTTGATACCTATTAGCCCAATTTAGTCTAGTTTTAGTCGCAACCACTCATTACCTTTTAGTCCAGTTTTAGTTGAGGAAAAGTAATTACATTTTAGTCAACTTTAGAAAAATATTTTGTCTATAGAGTAAGACTACATGTGAAGTGGCTGCCAAAATTAACACTCTAGTGGAGCTGGCAATTAATGAGCAGCGCTCATGAATTGCCCAAAATAGAAGGGATCATCCTATGGCGAGCAGAAGAGAGGAATGTTCCATTAGTACCAAATTCATCAGTTTTCAAATACCTTGTTACTGGCCAAAGTGTTGATGAAGGGGAAGGTTTGACCTCACACTGACTTTTACAAAAAGTCAGGGAGTCCTCAAACCATCAGATACCCTCTTCTGTCCACCACAAATTTCAATCTGTCCACTTGATATTGAGATACAGTAGTAACAGTGGTATTAGTGTTGAGACGCTTTACTAAAAGTCCCTATAAAGAACTTCATTTTGTTTTGATTCTGGTGGCCACTGTGGACAAAAGCGGTAGTGTTTCTCTCTGATGGTCTTGTTTGTTTATGTAGATCATATAGAGGCATCAGTATTAAATTGAGAATTACCTACATTGTTGATTATTATTACTGATTAACATGTTAGGAATTTTGATGTAGCAGGTGGAGATGAAACAAAGTTTATCTTTCTGACTTTAACTTTAAGTTTATAAAATCTCTAAAGTAACTAACTATATCTGTCAAATACTGTAAACATAGTGGTGTAAAAACTACAGTGTTATTCTGAGTTGTTGCGGAGTAGAAGTAAAAAGTAGCAGAAAATCACAAGTACCTCAAAATCGTACAGTACTTGAGTAAATGTGCTGTTATATTCTAACACATTAACATCCAGATAGCTTTATTTGTACCAATGTGGCATTCACATCAGGAGACCCTGCTGGTGGGTCAGACAATCAGTGAGCTTGCACTGGGTTAATATACACAGTCTGTACTGAAGTTGTGACCATTTTCTCTGTATTTCGTTCCCCCACAGCTTCTCTGCAGCGTTGGACACTCAGAGGAGAAGCTTGGCTTTACATATGAGGAGATGATTATTTGGTAAGCATTCGGACATGTTGGTTGGCTACTGCACATTTCCTTTGCTGCAGTGTTCTTGATTATGGCTTTTTTCTGTTTTTTGTCTCCCAAGTCTGCGGTTAGCGTTGTTGAACGAGGCCAAGGAAGTGCGTGCAGCTGGATTACGGGCTCTGCGTTACCTGATCAGAGACAGCAGCGTACTAGAGAAAGTGCTTGGACTGCAGGTGGACTATCTGATTGCAAGGTGAGTGACTGGTTGAAAGAGGCCGTGTATAACAGTTGGCATTCTGTTTTAATAAACCTGTCCCTTTCATTCTGTACCAGGTGCATTGATATCCAGCAAAGTAATGAGATTGAAAGAACACAGGCTCTCAGACTGGCACGCAAGGTGAGATCAGCTTCCAACAAATACCCTTTCTATCAGCTCTATAGTGTGCTCACATAGTTGCGCAGCTGCTGCTTACCATCAGAAAGCGGCTGCATGAACCCAGTGCCTCTAGATTTACCGATAATCCATAATCTACTCTATTCATGAAAGTCCAAATTAGAGAACATTACGTTTAGGACGATCGAGAATTGTAGTTTTGCTGCTACATTAACACCAGGAGATAGAGTGATTGATATGACTTAATAATCCTTGAAATCATAAAAAAAAAACAATTTTTGGGAAATGGCTTGTATTTTTAAGGATGGTTTTTCTAAGTAGTCATTAAGTTATTGTCAAATCGAGTGAAAATCAAGCAACTTTACACTGTGTTTATGCCATTTCACTTGTCTTCTTGGACATACAAAACCTAAAATAACATATTATCATTGTAATTTAAAAATTAACATGTTAAGTTACTAGTTCATTGAGGGGTGGTATTGTAGGGGGCTCTTTTCATTGACCTTAGAAACGCTTGCAAATCTTTTGCCAGGTTTCCTCAAATGGATAGACTTACATCCCACAAGGGTTGTATACTTGGACCAATTTTATTTATTCTGTATAAAAACAATCAGTCTGCCCTGATGTAGAGATCCAGCTATATGTTGATGATACAGTGATCTACATGTACATCTCATGGTTGCCCAAAAAGAAATATTACAGTGTGACTAAACATAATTTATACCTTGACTTAAATGTAACAAAAAGTATGATCGAAAAGTCATGTACTGTACTACTTCTGAACTGCATATAATCATATCAGGGCAAAAACTACAAGTTGTGTCTTAATTCAAGTATCTGGGTGTTATGATCAATAATCCCCAACCTTTTTTCTTAAGGGACCCCTTATCTATGATTGAGTAAACTGACAACCCCTGATTGACATGTTTTATGAATATTAACAGAACATAACAACAGATGAACTGTACAATGAATCCAAATTGGGAACAAAATTGTGTAAAACGAGCAGTTTGGATGAATTCTGAGCAGATTCTTTCTTGTAAATATTATGTCAGATGAGTTTTCCAATGGTTTTAGGAACTTTTTTATTTGTCTGTATTGTGTATTTTTTTAACAATCATACATAATATCTAAGCAAACAATTTAATTTAGTTTTCTTCAGAATTAGACAAAATGCTGAGATAGTAAGGCGCTGCTTGTATATTTTTTTATTTGAATTTGATATATTTTAGATTTGTTTAGAAAGTCAATTACCCGGAAACGCTATCTTAGGTCCACTCTGAGCAAAGTAGTTGATTGACGACATACGACACTGCCATCCCTAGAGCCGCTAGCACGGCTAAAAAACTGACTGCACTGTGTTTGTGCTGCTGCTTCGTACAGATGATCACTGTGAATGCGCTGCTCTTCCCCTCCTCTGTCACCAACTCCCTCATTGCCGTGGGCAACGATGGGCTGCATGAACGAGATCGTATGGTGCGGGCCTGCATTGCCATAATCTGTGAGCTCTGTGAGTAACAACAAGCCACACACGCACACACACACA
>NW_023339774.1:1084106-1089997 GCF_004916995.1 Morone saxatilis | reverse complement strand
CACACACACTCACACTCACACTGTGACGTCAGCAGTGTAACAGTGTTGGCAGAACTCTGTGTGGCCTCTTTATTCTGCAGCCTTGAAGAACCCTGTTGTGGTGGCGCAGCGAGGCGGTCTCAGCACCATTCTGAAGAGCGTGACCGACTGTCAGCTGAGTCGCATCAATGAAGCTCTCATCACCACCATCCTGCACCTCCTCAACCACCCTCACACCAGGCAGTACGTCCGCTCTGACGTTGAACTGGAGGTACTGACACATATCCAACCGGAAAGTGTTTCTTATACAATAACTCTTAAAGAGCGTATGATGTTATTTATAAAATCTGTCTCTCTTAGCAAATCCTAGCCCCATACACAGACTTCCACTACAGGCACAGTCCTGACATAGCAGAGGGGCAGCTCAAGTGAGTTCCACAAAGTCTGTTGAAGCATGTAACATAGACCTTGTAGGATTGTTCTCTTATTGTTAAATATTTGTATTTCTTTGTCTTCAGGGAGGATAGGGAGGCTCGATTCATGGCTACTAAAATGTCTATAGTTGCCTCATTTCGCTCCTGGTCAGGTAGGTGGTGTAATTTACAGTCATTTTCGTTAAGCCAAATTTGTACATTGTTTTGATCTCTGAATGTCTCCTTAAAGGAACACTTATCAGATATCAGCATTCTCTCCATTATAATGGGCCATGAGCTGTTCCATTTGGTTCCATTATAGGAAGGCATATCTATGGCCGATATCTCTAAAACTCACAACTCAAGCAACTCACACCAAAACAGTCTGGATGGATAAAAAGCTATACAAAAAAAAAATGTGTTTTTGATTTTGGGATTAACTGTGACTGTCCTGTAAATCACACTCAGTGTTTAGAGAACACTTACTGTGTCTCTCTGGCTAACTCCACTCTTTGCCCCATTCACCTTGCAGGCATCATTAACCTCTGCAAGTCAGGCAACTCTGGCATCCAGTCTCTTATTGGCTTACTCTGTATACCAAATATGGAAGTGCGGGTAGGTAATCAGCATAATGTAACAGTCACATTGTGTTTGCTTTGTGAGAGGACACAACCTTCACCCACCAGCTAAAGGCTTGGTGCCCACCAGCATTGCTTTGTGTCACCACACTAGTTCAGCTTATTCTGGCTCTTTTTGGGTTATCTGTTAGACTGAGAATAACATTAGTGATCATATAAAGCTAGCTCTTATTTATTTATATCATCAGATCCATGAATAAAGTCCTTAGTATGAAATGAGATCAGTAATGTTGGGAATTCTTTTTAAATGCATTTGGTATTTGCAACATTCTCAGTATATTATATAGTATATAGTATATAGTATAGTTTTGTTTCATGATGAGTAAGCTATTTAGAAGTTTTGAAGTATTTTGAAGTCTGTTTGTGCTCTCTCTCTAAAGCTGACTGAAATGTTGCATTTATAATTATGAGCTTAACATGAAATATGAGCTTTTAGAAGGAAGAAAAGTAATGACAGTATTTAAGGCAGCAGTTGCTGCTCGGGCCCTAAAAACTACTACAGATCCACAAGGAACATTGGAAAGAGATTTGGTGTAAACCAAAGCTCAGAAACTATGTTCAAATCAAGGAAGATTACTACACAGAACTGTATATAATATTTAATTTAAGGAGAGGGCAGAGGCCCCTGTCCGACTAGCAGGTAAGGTAGGAAGATACAAAGGTATCCCTGAAAAGCAGTGTTTATGTGTTCTCTGTGATCTTGGTTTTTGAGGATGAATTTTATTGTCTGTTTCACTGGCCCGTGTTAAGGAACTGTTTAAAAAAATCCAGTTGAAGAACCTTGATTTGTTTTGGCTGTCTGAAGGTCAAATGTTGAGTGTGCTCTTTAAGTTGTTGTTTGTTCTAGCAAGATTTATAAAAAATGCATGAGAGCACTGTATCCAATAGTGATAGACCAATTAGACCCCCCCTTGTAAGTTTTGGGAAAGTGGTGAAAGGGTTGGTTTTTCTTTGTTTTGATATCAGCATTATATATTGGCCATCAGCAGCCCTGTTCTCTACATATTGGCATCGGCCATGGAAAAACCCACATTGGTTGAGTATAGTATCCAACATTATAAGACATTTTAGTCATGGAAATTTAATCTTATGAATTTTTTTATCTTCTGAATTTGTGGAACTATATATCATGATTTGTCATGTGGCCACCTTGGCTCATGTTGCTTTAATGTTAGTGCTTTAAGCCCATATGAGTTGGACACCACAGAATGGTGCACAACAAATCAAACCAAGCTGAAAGAGCGAATAAATATTTCAATAAAACCAGACACTGTCATGTTGACTGAAATCTTGCCTTTCCCCCACAGAAAGGTTTGTTGGAGGTGTTGTATGACATCTTCCAGCTTGTCATACCTGTAGCCACTGCAGACTTCAATGAAGCACTTATTAGTGTAGGTGGGTATAGTGACATCACTTTCATTAATTCCTGTTTTGGGGATTTGTCTGTTGTCGTATCAGAAGCTATATTGAAACTATTCACTGTTTAGACCCCAGTAGGTTTCAGGACAGCTGGAGGTTGTCTGATGGATTTGTGGCTTCCGAGGCAAAAACAATTCTCCCACATCGATCATGTTCAAGGTAAATACTTCACTAATATTATCTCATTATGGGTGCTGAAAGATGATATTTTATCGACAATTAAAGTGGAATTTTTGTTTTGTTCCAGGCCGGACTTGATGGACAACTACCTGGCTCTCGTGCTTTCTGCCTTCATCAAAAGTGGTCTACTAGAGGTACAATCGTTTACCACACAGACTTTATTTGTGGTTTTAGCCCCCTGTCGGCGTTGGTATCACACTGTATCTGACCTCCACAGGGTCTGGTCGAGGTGATCACGAGCAGCGATGATGCCCTATCTATACGGGCTACCATCTTGGTGGGAGAACTTCTCCATATGGTAACCTGTGCTCCCATTCGCTGATCAGAACAGAAGATTCCTCGGATTACTTTTTTGTGTAACTCTGATTTTCCTTTTACAGGCCAACACCATCCTCCCTCACAGCCACAGCCACCACCTGCACTGCTTACCCACCCTCATGAATATGGCTGCTTCCTTTGATATCGCTTCTGAGAAGAGACTGTGAGTATCTGCCCCCAGGCGTGATACAGATGGGACAGGTTTAGTTAAGAGGATGTCCCACCCCTTTTTGCACTGTGCCCCAATAACAGTTGAGCAAGCTTCGGTCAACTTCTTCCTTTCTTGTACTTAGATATGCTATGTGCTAGGCTAATCTATGTTGAAAACACAACCACATTTGAAAGATAGTTAAAAGATAAAAGTGACATATAGTCACGTCTTAATTTAGTTAATGTTGGGACATTAAATGCTAGCTAACTAACTAGCAAATCGTCATCAGTCATTATCTAGCTAATCTACATTAATTGTGAGCTAGTTAGTTATATCTGATAGCTAAAGTTAGCAAAACGCTAGCTAGTTAGCTAGTGTTTCTACTTCAAAACCATCTTCAGTGTGGTTGTCTTTTCAACATAGACAAGCACATAGCTTATCTAAGTACAAGAAAGGAAAGTTGAGATTGAGAAAGACACAGCAAAAAGGGGTGGCACAAAGTGTTACATTAAACAATTATCAAGAGAATTGGCACTGAAATGGTTGCTTTTTGCAGACGAGCAAGTGCTTCGGTCAACTACCTGAAGTGTTTTCATGAGAAGAAGAAGCGAGGAGCCAAACCTTACAGTCTCTACTTGGACCACATCCTCCGCACATCAGGGGGGTCACACTATTGTCGAGAGCAGCACTTTAGACCTCAGAGAGACATTTTCATTGTTAAGGTACACACAAAATCACATACTGCTGCAGTGTTTCATTACTTTTACAGTTAAGAAATGGTATCTTACGACTGGCAGTTAAGGTAGGAAGATACAAAGGTATCCCTTAAGAGCAGCGTTTATGTGTTCTCATTTTTAGATGTTTCACTGCTTTAATTATTATTAGGTATTAAATTATTACATTACACAAAACACTACCAAATACAGAAAATACAACTGTCAATTCTTGCATGCTGTATAGCGTTAGTTACGTAAGTGTAAGCAAAGGCAGCTGTGTTTGTCCTGCAGGAAACTGAGGATGCTCTGGTGACCAACATGAGAGACAGCCACATCTTTAACCACAAGGAGAACCTGGACTGGAACTGGTGTCTTATTGGAACCATTTTAAAGGTCTAAATGATTTCTTCTTTCATCTTGTAGTGCATTTTTGCCTTTGTAGGCTAGGGTGGATGATCATTTCCTACTGTTGCAGTTGTTCAGCTGGTATTGCTGTGGAATGTAAGATGCTTTTATTGATCTCATCCTCTAATTTGTGTTTTATTCTTGTCTTTAGTGGCCAAATGTTAGTTTGCGTAGCAATAGGGATGAACAAATGCACAAGTAAGTATATATCTGCCCCCACACGTTTTCTTAGCTCTCACTGGATTTTTAGCATACTGACAAACAGCCTGTCACCCACCTTGTTAATATGCTTGTGTGGGTTGTTTTTTTTCCTGTACAGGTTTGTGCGAAGGCTGCTTTTCTTCTACAAGCCCAGCAGTAAGCTGTATGGCAGCCTGGAGCTGGAGCATCCCAAGGCCAGACAGCTCACTGTTGTTGGCTGTCAGTTTGTAGAGTTCCTCCTGGCGTCTGAAGAGGTGAGGGGAAACAGCCCTCTGTAACTATCAGCACTAACTAACTAAGAAAATCTAACAGAGAAAGTGTGAAACAATATTGCATAATTCCTCTACACTCACCTGAAGATGAACAGTGTTCCCCAGCAGTCATGGGGGAGGTTTGAGTAAATGAACCTGCCCCCCTGTTACCCCCATCTCCTAATCTACTTTGTCTTTGTGTGTTAGGAAGGCCAGGCGTACCTGGAAGACCTGGTAAGGGACATTGTCCAGTGTCTATTCTCCTCTGCCGGGCTCAAACCTGACCGCAGTCTGCAGGGCAGTGGGCTGCTAACCACCCTCAGCCAGCATTACTTCCTCTTCCTGGGCGCCCTGTCAGCCCACCCACATGGTGTCAAGATGCTGGAGAAGTGCAGCGTCTTCCAGTGGTGAGCAGCTACTGTAAAGCTCATTTTATAATATGTGTCCTCACAGATTTTAAGCAGCATGCAGTGTAATAACCTTAAAAAAGTAGTATACCCCTGAGGCCTTCCACCAGCAGGTTTACTTATTCTGTGAAATATTTCAACATCAAACTAGATGGAATGGCACAAATTTTGGTACATGGTTCCCAGTCAGTAGTAACATTCTATTGGCAGAAATATAATATGATATTCATGACACCTGTAAGTGGGTGGGATATATTAGGTAGCAAGTGAACATTTTGTTGATTTTTTTAAAAAAGTTAAAAGGATTTCGAGTGACTTTGACAAGGGCCAAACTGTGATGGCTAGAAGACTGGGTCAGGTCTCCAAAACTGCAGCTCTTGTGGGGTGTTCCTGGTCTGCAGTGGTCAGTACCTATCAAAAGTGGTCTAAGGAAGGAAAAGAACCGGAGACAGTTTGTTTGGCAAGGGGCTGCAGAACATTGTGACCACCAGGGTGATCAGTGTATGTCCACTTAGGATAACTTGTAATTACTTTTGGTTATCTCTGCACGTTAGCATAGCAGCAACAGCTTCAGTCCTTGAGTGTAAGTCACTGGCATTTTGCCAGCACTCAGAAACCAATACACAATCACTGTAGTTTTGGTAGTAAAACATGAGGAGAATGTGGAACTGAAGCATAAAAACGCGATTCGGGTCATGGTTATGTCATGCTTTTCTTGCGTTGCATTCCAGCACTAGCGTAAATGGTAAATGGACTGTACTTATATAGCGCCTTTCTAGTCTTTCGACCACTCAATGTGCTGTACACTACATG
>NW_023339774.1:1073946-1084081 GCF_004916995.1 Morone saxatilis | reverse complement strand
AAGTGGGAAACACAATTACATTTGGTGTGTGATTTTAACGTTTAACAACGGCAAACTAAACGGAAACATGTGGAAGGGAAAACGCACCAGAGGCTTCTTTTCTGGAGTTCAAAGACGGAGGCAAACAAATGTTTAAGAAGAGAAGAAGTGTGTGTGTGTCGGTGTGTGGTTGTGTGTGTGTGTGTGTGTGTGTGTGTGTGGTGGTGCTGTGTGTGTGTGTGGTGTGTGTGTGTGTTGTGTGTGTGGTGGTGTGTGTGTGGTTGTGTGTGTGTGTGTGTGTGTTGTGTGTGTGTTGTGTGTGGTGTGTGTGTGTGTGTTATGTGTGTGTGTGTGATGCTCTGGGTTCACCTGCCCATTTGATTTATCAGTGTAACCATGGCAACCGGCTAAAGGCATTAGCAGTGTAACCTTCTGAGGATAAACCTTAATTAAGCAGAGCATAGACGGCTGACTGTCCTGCAGACCTTATAACACTGTCAGAGATTTGTTGGGAATATTTAACAGTACGCTCTCTGCTCTTAGAGAGAATCAGCACTTTCTGACTTTCACTCACCAAAGTCATTTATAAAATTAACCAAGGAGACAGAACAGGACTTAACTTCCCTTGGAGTGTGTTTTTCCATTCAGCTGTCAGTTACTTTTACTGCAGTGAAGTTTTGAACATGAACAGCAGGAGGTAGGTGGGATGTGGGCGGTGAGTGTGTTAGCCTGCTGGCTTCGTCTCTCGGCCTATAATTACCACAGGAAGTGTGTGAACTGAGCGGACTCCTTGCTCTTTGTGATTTTGCTCACCGATGCTTTTCATGTGACAGTTTGTCTTTTCATAACAAAGCTACGCAGGACGATAATAACACATTTGCCTGTGCTCTGTCTTTCTAACAATCGCTGTCAGAACACAGAGGATTCAACCTAATACGCTGCCACGAACGGCTTCCGTAGCATGCTGGCCGTTAGCTGTAGCCGACCGGTAAGTGACGGAAGCCGTTTCGTAGCAGCGCATTAATTTGAAGTCAAGAAGGACACATTATTTAATTAATTTCGTTATCACGACAAAACGATTTTTGTTATTGTCGAGATACGAATTAATAAGTCCGTTACTCCACGAGATAACAGTGCATAAAAATTTAAAAAAATCCATTGGCTTTCTCAGCTTCTGTATCTTTGCATAAGCTCATACAAAATTTTCAATATATCAGCTGAACTAATAACCTCATATCGTAAACATATTTATAAAGACTTAGAATATAAGTGTACTCACTGAACAGTTGGAGTTAGCTCAGCCATTAGCGACGTTAGCGTAGCACAACTCCACTTTTGATTTCCATGCGCGTTCATGACAGTTACGGAAATATGGGGGGAGGCGAGCTTGCTCTGTTTTGTTTGTAATTACTTTTGAACGACAACAGAAGGTGACATCATGCAGGATCACATAGTGTTCCTTTAACCCCCCCCCCCATTGTGTTCTTCCTCAGGCCAACCTACATGCACTGACAGAGATGAAACCTGCTCTCCACACACCTGGGGACAAGGGTGTGCTACTGCTGCTAGGTACACTATTTAGCCATCTATATTTGAGCTATAGCGCTTATTTTTTTAAACTGAAGTGCCTATTGGATAGGAATATAATAGAATATTAAAAAATATCATATTTCAATATTATTTACTGTTCTATTGTATCGATTTCTCAAAAAAAGTATATTTCAATTTTTGTGTTTAAACCCCGAACCGGTAGATAGCAGTGAGGATTATAATGTTGGATGTTACTGTGATAAATACATTTAAATTTGTAACCCTGTATATGATTCTTGCAAATAGTTAAATATTATACATATATTTTTGTCATTTAAATTATGTATGTATATATATGTATATATATATAATTTGTGTATATTTGATACTTTTGATCACAGCAATGTTTATTTTAGAAGCAAAAAAACAAATATATTTCATTGCATTTGGAGAGAACCGTTTTTCCAACCGTTTTATTTCGCCTTATAATTTGTAAAATAAACACTTAGTCAATATAGTCCGAATTTGTCAATATATAAAGATTATGATGGCCAAGGAATTTCTTTTTAATTTCTCGGAAAAATTCCTCGTATGTGAAAAACTTACTTGGCAATAACCCTGATTCTGATTCTGATTATGCATGTAATCAAGCCCCAGGAAGAGGCGGGGCTGTATATAACTGTATCCAGTTTCTCTTTGTACATCCGTTGATGGTGATAAGGTCTCAGAAATTCATCTAGCATATCTGGATTACAATCGGCGTTGTAGGGCTAATGGAGTGGGGTGATTTTAACATTACCTGTCCCTGGTCCATGATTCTACCTCTCACCCAAATAATAGTTATATCCTGTTTTTGTCTGTGAACTTGCTGGTCCTCCTGTAGTTTAAATCCTGTTCAGAGTGACGTCCTTGTGATTTAAAGTTTTTTCTCTGGCACCATTAAAAGTATGCCAAACTAGCTATTAGCAGCTTCCGTGTGCAGTGTACCCGTAGATGTACAGACAGATATCACTAGAATTCTTTGGCACAAAATAAAACTTCAAAATGTGATGAATCCGTTCTGAGGCATCTTTTCTTCTATGATGTGAAAGCAGATCTATGGCTGTCTGTTGTGGTAGAAATCAGAGATAATGTGAGGAATATGATTTTTGACTCTGACTCTTTTCAACTCTCTGCTAAATGTCCATGTCTATTAGAGACCATATCCTGTTAATTTACCATGGTTAAAATGCACAGGGAATATTTTGTTCACCACCTCTTCCTGTAATGTCAATAATGTTTATGACTTTGAATTATTGCTGTTGAAAGCTACTATAAAAATAAACATTCCTTGTTTCTCTTTTCACCAGGTTTTTATCTATTCCAAAGGGGTTCTCCTATCTCAGTGAGAGAGGATATATCACTAAACAGATGGAGAAATGGCAGAAGGTACAATTCAACCATCATACATCTTTCTTTTTTTACTGACATTAACAAAACCTTTAACAGTAAGTCCCTCTGTGTGTCCCTGCAGGAGTATAACTTGAAGTATGTGGACATGATAGAGGAGCAGCTTAATGAAGCCCTCACCACGTACCGCAAGCCTGTTAATGGAGACAATTATGTGCGACGCAGCAACCAAAGGTAAACCCAGCACTGTTTACCTTATTTGATATCAGCCTTTAAAACACACACATATATATATATAATGGAGGAACGTCATTCACACACAGTATGCTTTGATGCTTCAACCGCTGCAGTCGTGCCATTTCACCACCATTATAAGAGCCATTATTACAGTTTTTAGCCATGTGATGGGATGGCAGCGTCAGTCTGTTGGTTGGTAGGCCTGTCACAATAATTAAGTCGACGTATCGTTCGATATATACAAGGGTGTTACCATTTTATAGACATAATTGGGGAGGGGGTCCAAATGAGAGATCTCCAACAGAAATGTTCCTGTGGTATTTCTGATAATTAGCACATTTAGAACATAGTTTTGAGGACTACTGTACATTGACATTAGAATTCACAATTAAGCAATAGTCTGTGATTGTCCCAAGATAATGGCTGCCCCTACACTTAATTTTGTTTCGGTTGCTTACTATTTACTGACAACCTACACACCTACCCATTAGAACTCTACTGAATGTTCTTAAGAATTAAGCGTTCATTGCTTTTGAAATGGTGTACTGACATTATAATGCTAATCATTATACCACTGGCATAAAATTTCTTAAAATGACAATAACATAGTTTTTTTAGAACAATATATCATCCAATGAAAATCGTTATTGTAACCGGCCTTATGTTTGGTCAGTCTGTCTTAAAACTCTATCTCTATCTCTATATCTCAATATCTACTGGATGAAGCAAATATTTAATGAATTGTACTGCTTCAGTGACCTCCTGACTGCTCATCTAACACCATTATCAGGTCACAATGTAATCTACAAGACAGATTTCCAAATGGTGCAAAAAGCAAAGCATAGCCGGAACTTAACAGAACGAACCTCTTTGTTTACGTGTGGCATGGTAGGTTACAGAGACCAAACGTTTACCTTCCTGTGCACTTGTATGGTCAACTGGTTCACGATAAGACTGGCTGCCAGCTGCTTCAAGCCCAGGTGAGGTCCTCTGTTTATTGCATTAACAGACTACAGGAAATTCAACATCACCAGTAATATGATGATATAAGTAGATTCAGCAGAAAAGACTTTTCCAGACATAAATGTGCCCTGGTGTTTTATGCTATTTCTTGGTTTTAACATGGAGTGCAACACTTTCTCAGATTTTCTTTCAAGCATCATTTAGAGAGCAGTGGAACTCATGAAAGAACAATTTCTTATCAGAATTTCTTCTGTTCTGTTTTCTTCTATTGTCATTGTCACAGACGTTACAACGAAATTGGATGAGCAATCTATCCTCTGTGTATTTCAAAAAGATCTAAAAATAAATAAATAACCAGGCATACCTACATACATACCTACATGTCACCCACATCCATGCGCACACTCACCCACCCACACACACGCACACACTTCTGAGTAAAATCTACATACACACACACACACACACCCCCCCACACTTCAAACCCACCCACCCACACAGTCTATTGCACATATTCCCATGACCTACACTGATGATTGCCCAACGTGCTTAGTAGAGGGGGGCTGGGGGGGTTAAGTGTTGAAAAGTCTGATTGCCCATGGATAGAAGGTGCTTCTAAGCCGGTTTGTCCTGCTCCCCAATACCCTGTATCGCTTCCCAGAGGGCAGGAGATTGAAGAGGCCATGGCCATCTTAGATGTCTTGTACTTTTTTCCTCTGAGGCTTCTTCATACAAGTGTTCTAAGTCAGATTCACCAAACTCTGCCTAACTGCTAAACTTATTGTAAATCACTTCTTTCAGCCTGATGAATACCAGCTAGTCAAGAGTGGGTGCACGTATGTGAGGTTTGATAATTAGCATAATCCAGTGGTTCTCGAACTATGGTATGGTGGTATGTGAGCTGCCTCTAGTGGTACGCGGAGGAACCTCTGAAATACTTAATGCTAATACTAATAGCATTAACTAATAATTAGTTGAATAAAATAAATTCATTTAAAAACATATAATACTCTCGAACAAACTATACAATTTTTAATGAAAATACTATGAGATCACTGAAATGTAACATTTAGTTTTAATGTCAGCCTACTATTTACATCCATGATTAGTTACAATATAAAATGTAATGGTAAAATAGTAAGTGGAGGTAAAATTAATGGTTGAAAAACACTATTACCTTTTGGGAAGAGAAGTGTGGTGCAGGAGAACCCCTTTTCCCCCAATTAGCTCTGGTTCAGGATTTAACATGAGTCAACAATAATCTTTTTAGGAATAAACCTGCTTCCTGGTTGAACTTTATGTAGCTGAATAGGGTCGACCTACACTGCTGTATTTTAACGTCAGTCATAATGGTAGTATAAGTATAAGTTTTAGAAGCACTGGCATAATCGACAAGCCTGTTGCTTGTTTTTATACTGCTGTATAAAGCTGAGTTGTATGTGTTCCATATGTTGGCTCTGATTTGTTGTTTTTGTTCAGGCCTGGTGGATTCTTGTAAATACCGTTAGGAGCACTAGGAGGAGCCAGAGGAACCTGATTTATTTATTTTTTAAATTTTTTTAATACTACTGAGATAGTAGGATATAGTGAAAATTATAGCAAATATGACAAAAAAATATATTTTTTAGAAAAGTTACTTACTGCAGCTTTAAAAGTGACATTATGTAATAAAACATGAAATCAATGTATTACTGGGGAAATAAAATAAAAGTGGGGAAATGCTGTTATGAACTAAACACAGACTTTTGAATAAAAGTAATAAAAATAAAATAATCCAGAAAATAAAGAGATCCAATCAAAGTCATTCATCTCATCATTTATACAATAAGGTTAACAATTTACAGCAATGAGCTGAGTTTTACATTTTTCTTATTATCTAATTATTCTCTATCTTGTTGGCTCATTCATATATTTTACACAATTTATCTATATGTGCATTTATTTCATAATGTCGTTTTTGTCTATTTAATATTGGACACTTATTATCAAATATTAACATATTTGAATTCCAATCAGACTGTTTTCCCTGAGAGTTAGTATTGCTTTAAATCTTGCTTTAATATTTTGAAATAAGAGTAGAAATGTTTTTGTCTGAATCTACTCAGCTCACAACCAGGATGGTCAAGGAAGGCAGGATCAAATATGTCATGCCATAGAGTTGTGGTGGCTTTATTTGGTGTCTGTAAGTTCTTTTCTCCTCTTCCTCCTGCAGAATGTGGTTCCTGATTTGAGTGACAGTGTTCGCTCTCCTGCCCTGGACAAATGGGAGGGCATCAAAAATCTGAAGGCAGCTCTCTGGGCTTTGGTCAGCATTTGTAATTATGTTAATATTTGAAAGATTCTAAGAGGAAATCCACAGTTGATGTTCACTAGTTGTCTTTTCTACCAGGGAAACATAGGCTCATCAAACTGGGGTCTGAACTTGCTGCTGGAGGAGGGGGTGATCCCTGACATCGTGGCTCTGGCCCACCACTGTGAGGTCCTGTCCATCAGAGGGTAGGATTGTGCCTGCTTCACTTTGTTTGAACTCTGCTCACTGTACTTGTAGCTACATTCTAAGATGAAAATGCCTTTATTAAGGTCAGATAGTGACCTCATAGCTGTACCCTTACTCTTACCTGTTGTGGGGAAACAAGTCTGCAGTATGAATTTGGCAGATGTGTGAGCTTCGTTTCATATTAAAACGGGAGAAACGGTTTCTGACTGTATCATTCTTAGCTGTCAGGATGCATTCCCCCTGCTATGATGGACACATTTAGAGATAGAATACCACAGGACTTACACACATCCCCATTTATAGACTGACACCACCACATCCATCACAGATATCAGATTAAAGAAACTGCTTTAACTAGCTTACAGTTAGCTTATAACCAGCTCAACTAGCTTACTGTTAGTTGCAGCTATACATTAGCTTGTTTTTAGGGTGAAATTGCAAGATATCAGTATGATGATATTATTAAGCATTGTTTGAAGGTACCACTAATTATCGCTAATGCAGCTGCTTTTTGTTGGTCTGGATGCTGTTTTATTAATATGAATTAAAATGCAACTTAATAATGTATATTTGATTAATTATTATTACTAGCTCATGTCATAGAAAACTGGACTGTATGTAATATGGTAGCCAGATGAGTCTCCATTTGTAGGATTTAGGCTGCCTTCACACTATAAGCCTCAGTGCTCAATTCTGATTTATGACTCAGATTTTTTTTCTTTGGCTATTCACATACATTTTTGAATGTGGCCCACATCAGATTCCAGTGTGAACAGGTCACAGTCTTGAAGTGACCAATCTAGAGTGGCATAAAAGTCACATGAATTTGGATATGATTTGGAATTTACAGTAGTAAAGTTCAGATCTGTATCTGATTTTTATAAGGTGTCTCTTTGGCTTTGGGTTCTGTGCAGGGCGTGTCTGTATGTGCTGGGCCTCATCAGTAAGACGAAGCAGGGCTGTGAAACACTAAAGCAACAGGGCTGGGACGCTGTAAGACATAGCCGTAGCATGCTGTGGCCCATAGTACCGGAGGAGTTGGAGCCTCAGCCCAGGCCCTACAGCCTGCTGTCCTCTGTTCCTAGTACCCTCAGGCTCATAGATTCCACAGGCTCCAGGCACAACAGCGAGAGTGACTCTGTACAACACAGTAAGCCTAAACTCTCCAATAAAGCCAAAGAATTATATGATTACTTTACAACCTTGTTGAAAGAACTGCTGCTGTGTTGTTTTCAGGTGCGTATATGCTAGATGATGAGAGGCTGGAAGGCTGTGACTTCTCAGAGGAGTCTTCTCTGTACGTGTGCCCCAAACTGACGAAGGACAGAAGTCCTCTTACCATGCTGGCCTCTTCCCGCTTTCGCAACCGCCTTCTACACTCGCTGTCTCTACCTGGGAAGAAGCCTCGTGCCACCCCTTACATCAAAAGCAGCAACCAAGGCCAAGGAGGAGGGCTGGATGGAAAACAGGTGCTCAAATGCACCAGCTACTCATTTGTAGCCACAGATGTTTTCCCGATTTACAACGGCCATTTGTCTAAAAGCTCTTCAGGTGGTAGAGAGACCTCTCTTGTGGGGAATAAAGCCATAGAGAATGGCGGAAGCATACCCAGCATTGGGGAGGGGGAAATGGATGGGTCAGGGGTCAGGAACCAGCGTAGCTATGAACGTTTGGCTGAAGATGGGCCCTCAGGAGGCGGTGGAGCCCAGTTTAAAAGCCGCAGCCAGAGCTTTAACACAGACACCACCACCAGTGGCATCAGCTCCATGAGCTCCAGCCCCTCCAGGGAGACCCTGCCTTCCACCATAGATGCTGACTGTGTCAGCCTTAACACTGTGATAAGCACCCAGACTATCCAGAACGTGCACTCACTGACACCCCAACCCTGCTCCACACCGCTTTCAATCCCTAAGTCCTGCTCTGCCTCGCTTGTGCCTCCTGGCTCCTCCCACACTTTGCCCCGCCGAGCCCAGTCCCTCAAGTCCCCCTCAGTGAGCACCCTGAGCAGCCTAGCTGACTACAGCTTGTACTCCAGCTCCAGAGATGCTTTGGGATATGCCACGCTGAAGTACTCAAGCTCCCACAATGGCTGCACAAGTCCTCGTGATGCTCTGGGCTACGCCACCCTGAGGAGGCTGCAGCACCAACGGATCCAGCCGTCCCTGTCGCACAGCGAGGCCTTGGCCTCCCCAGCCAAAGACATACTCTTCACTGATGCCATCACTATGAATACAGGCAGCCTGGACTCCAGACTCACTTCACGGAGGTACCTGCAGTGTTTCAAAAGTACAGTGTGTAAGATTTAGTGGCACCCTCCTCTTCCAAGCGCGAAGGAGAAACTGTGATGGCCGCAAAAAACCCGGACATCCATATCTAGAGCCAGTGTTTGGTTTGTCCCTCCTGGGCTACTGTAAAGACATGGCGTCATCTTTTTTGTGTGTAAATGCAGAATTATTTTATATTAACAATCCACACCTATGTTAGCTGTAACAGAGTGACTAAAATGTCAATAATTGCTAGAGCCTTCATTTACCTCAGTGACAGGTCAGGAACAGGCTTGTATTAGACAGGCTATTGTTTAAAATTTCCCCCAGATTCCTGACAGCAATTCCACTTTGCCTTTTTCCCTGAACAATCTTAAACTACAGTCTGAATGAAACCTTAACACTTTCTTCAGTATTTTAACATTAAAAGTCTTGCAGACTTCTATAGGTAGGCTTTTAATTTCAGTAATGTCAGTTTCAAGTGATTTCTGTTGGCAGTCATGGATCTAGAGTGCCACAAAAGGTTGTGATAAAGCAGAGAGAATCAAATAGGAGATCTGGCCATGTGGCTATGGAGTGTGTGACGCAGAAGGTAACACCAACGTGAGTGACAGACTGACCACCACTTAGTGTAGCAGGAATACAGCTGCTGTAGTCAGAGCTAACAGAGCAAACCAGCCATGAGCAGCAGCTGTCAGACTCTCCGTGTCCGCACTGCAAACACAGAGAGTCCGCTGGAGCTTGTACAGTCACTAGAAGCACATTCATGGCCGTTTTTAAAGTTTTCTGTGCGGTACCTCTGTTGTAACTTTAGCTAAGCTAGCGGCTAACTCTCCAGTGACTCTGGCGGAGTGATGGGCTACGGCTACGTAGCAGGCCACACTCTGCAGAGTCGAGACGTTAGAAGCAGGGGCATAGAAGCAGGGGTTGGTTGGAGACGAAAGCTGCCAGCACATTTGTCACCTGCCTCCAGATCAGCAGATAGCAAAATGTAATTCGAATAGCCAGTTTCAACCAGTAGAGTTGAAACCGGCTGTGTATTTTTATAGCAAAATATGTAGAATCAGAATTAGAATCAGAATCAGAATAGGTTTATTGCCAAGTAAGTTTTTACACATACGAGGAATTTGTCTTGGTGCATTGGTGCAAAAAATATAAAGATCCCACAAAAATAAAGTACTTTTAAAATATAAATAAATAAAGATAAGAAAAACTGTACAGGAAACAGGCCTTGTTAATGAGACCAGCTGCAGACAGAAAGAAACTGTTTTTGTGG
>NW_023339774.1:1069784-1073846 GCF_004916995.1 Morone saxatilis | reverse complement strand
CCTCCCAAGAAAGCCCAGCACGAGGATTTAACTTCCTGCGCAGCTGGGCGAAGTTCAACCTCGCCAAAGACAAATGATGGGTGCACTTCACTACACATACCATCCTCACCTCTTCCATCACCATCTGTACACTGCTGCCACTGCCAAGGAGGACAAGAGCCAGACTGCAGCGTATTCATTCTATCTGCTGAGAAGGTTTTTTATCGGCTGGCAATCTGCCATCCCTCCAGGGACCTGTATGCCCTCCTAGCGACCCTGAGCTTGCAGGCAAGATTGTGGCTGACCCTCCACCCCGGCTCACAAACTCTTTGAGAACTGCCGCGAGCTGATGTTCAGCTCCCACTTTAGGTCCTGGGTAATGATGGTACCCAGGAAGCGAAAGGACTCCACAGAGTCACCTGGGGAATTCATATACTTTGCACTAAAATGTCCAGATTTGGACCTGAATCAATCAGTAACACTAGTAAATACCAATACAGAGGTTTAGTTACTCTTTAAAAATGGAAACTGAGAGCAGCAGAGTGGTGAGTATGACTCTGTTGTTATATAAATGGAATTGTTGTTGTGGAAATAGACATCATACTAAATTTTCCATGTGAGCTTTCAGCCATTATCGGAATACCAGCTTTTATAAGAGAATTTGCTGTACGTGTGACTTTTTTCAAAATAGAGTAGGACACTGATAAACCTGGGTCATATCTATGTAAGTCTAATATCAATATACTAGGCATTGTGTAAGTATATGGACAGTTTTGTGTGTGGTTTGTACTCCAAACAATGACTATTAGGTTATAGTGCTGACCTTCAGCTTTAATAGTGAGGTTATTTACATCCACATCCCATCAACTGTGTAGAAATTGTAGCTCTTTATAAACACCCCCAAGGCAACCCCTGTTAACCCAGTATGGATCTGAACGCCCTTATAGCTTTTTTGAAACAAGCTGGTCATTTTGTCAAAATAAGGCACAGACCGGAGGAAAACATACTTTATCTACCTGTGTTAATCTATTTTCAGATTTTTGAAAGCTCTGAGCTATGCATCTCTGGACAAGGAAGACCTGCTGAGTCCAATCAACCAAACTACACTGCAGCGCTCTTCCTCTGTACGCTCCATTGTGTCCACTGGCACCTATGGATCCTCTGATGACTATATAGGCCTTGCTTTGCCTGTCAATATCAACAACATGTTCCAGGTGAGGCTAATCCTCTATAAGAATGCTTTTTGTTAAAAACACCCCCTCACTCTTTAGAAGCTGAACTGAGTGGGATGGGAATTCTGTTCTTGGATTCCCTCAGATTAAAGAAACCCCGTATTTCCAAAAGAGGATGAGCCCGCCTTCTGAGGACCGCTCTGCTAAATTCTTCTCTGGAGACTCTGATGGTGAGGATTTAGAAAAAACACTTTGAATTTACAGTTAGACAGCCTGTTTGGCAGTCCTAGCTACAACTTGAAGATCCCCTCCAGACATTTATTAAGACATACAAACATTCTTGTCTGATATCATCTAGTTGTTTTTTCCTCCTTCTTCACTGTAAAGTCCATTCTTAGTGTATGTACACTGGTAGCTTCAACTTTCTACATCACACTGTACAAGTTGCATACTGGACAAAGATGGACTTCCAAACTATTTGTGATGTCACAGTTCATGCTGGTAGGCCCCGCCCCTTACAAATGAGACTTTCAGTGAGCACAGAGCAACAAGAAGAAACACTGATTTTTGACTGGAGGTGACTTTAGTTTTGATTATACTTAAGGCATCTCTAATATATTAGGAAATTAGTTAAGTCATAAATATAGACATTTCTTTGAATATTTGAATACCAAGTATTTGGTACACCCATTGTCACTATGTACTAGGGATAACGGATATTTTGGCCAAGACTTCCTCTGCAGTCAAATAAGCAACTTGACGAGAAAGACATATTTGGGCTAATCTCTGTAAACAGATGTCTACGTACAAATGCAGATTTTTTTTTAAAAATCTAATAAAAAGCTGAATAAGCAGACAATAGGTTTTGAGATTGCAGTTCGGCCAGTGTTCCACCTCTTTCTCCACACAGACTGTGTACCTGCATGTAACCAAAGCCTGCTCAAACGTATGTGTGTGTCCTTAGGCCCCAGTGACGGATGTTGGCCAGCAAGGCTCCGCTCTCAGCTCAGTATCACAGAGCTGATGGCGGTGAGCCGGGCAGAGCAGCAGCAGATGCTGGGCTCAGAGGAGACGGGTCTTCAGGAACACAACGATAACAACTGCCTGTACTGTGCCGGACTGTCTGTGCTTGGACTCAACTCTCAGAACAACGAGCCAGGTGGGATCCTGTTCCTTGTTAAATGATCATTGCTACAGAAGATTTTTTTGAATGAGTTGCCCAGTAAAGCCATTATGTCACCGGAGGTTTTGCATAGTGGAACTCTTTTTCATTCTCTCATTCAGATCTGACAGAAGTGCCCCCGTTCTCAGAATGGCCCAGTTCACCTCCAGCAAACCATTTGGAGGTCATGGTCCACGTCAAGCTGTCAGGGGGGTCTGGATGCAGTGACACTGTGTCCCAGGGATCTGTGGGTAGTGGCCGCAGCACAGAACTTGTTTTGGGTAGGTTTAATTTACCTTTCACACTGAAAGTTTATAGCTGTTACTGTATTATTATTGGCCAGTAAATAAGAAAATGAAGTTACTGTGATGATTCTGATATTGGAATGATATATGTGCCTTTGGACTTGAAACCCGGTTTTGAGCGGCAAGTATTTTTCCATCCACCTGTTTTTATTAGTGGTCAACCAATATACCAATAATAGTGTTTTTCAGTGGTCATTTTTAGAGAGCATTGCTGCTGATGGCCGATGTGTGATGCTGATATCAAAACAAGGGAAAGTCACGTATAATTCTGTTCTATTCTATAGGAAATTCAGACATGTTTACAGCAGGATGTATGAGTGTTACAGTACCAGACTCAAACCAACTTTTTCACCACCTTCCCAAAACTCACAAGAAGGAGCACTAACAGCACCCCACAGCAACTACACCAACAATGCTAATATTGGCTGCATAAGCACAGACATTGGACAATGCCGTTTATCTCAAAATGATCAAAAATCACTACTAAAACCTGAGTGGAAACATCGCAAACAAGCTGGAAAAGTTGGTGTATTGAAGTGCAATACAAACAGACTTAGAATAAATGTTAAAATAAATGTTGACAGACAGGAACTTAAACATGTGCCTTAAACGTCACTCAGGCTTCCACTGAAGAACTGAAAACATCAGAACATTCCTCTCATTAATACATGACACTAACAGCAATGGCACATTTCCATCATATTTTTCTCATGGCCGACTGGAGATCCTTTAATGAGAAAAGGAAAAGTGTTGCACACTCTGGTTTCATATGCATTTCTCTTTAATTAAGATGAATCAGCAACTAACATTCATTCACATTCATGCACAGCAATTTGGTGTTAAGTATCTTGCTCAAGGACATTTTGACATGTAGGAGTCAAATGTCCTGAGCCAGGAATGAACCGCCGACCTTCTGGATGACGGGCTCTACCTCTTGAGCCTACAGTGAGACCACTGGAGGTCTGTCAGAGCTTTCAACAAACAAAAAATCGCCATATAGTGGTTGAAACATGTTTTTTTTAATGATTCATTTACATTACAATAAAGTATTTTTTAATATATTCCTTCCTCATTGCCTGGTTTGTGTTTTTGTAGCTTGTGCTTGCTTGTCAATAAGGAGATAAAGTCTGGTGTTAATTAGTCTATATATTTAAAATAAATGGTCTTTAAACATAGGTTTCACATTAGAAAAATGAATAATTAAATAAAAAAAAAAAAAAAAATAATTATATATATATATCGACATCAATAACCCCCCCACACACACACACACATATATAACCTGGTCATGGCTAATAGGATACTTACAAACGCACAGCCATGCGCGCGCGGCACACGCTCCAATAAGCACATCCAGACCAATTCCCTCAATTTGAGAGAGAGAGAGAGAGAGAGAGAGAGGAGAAACAAGGGGGAGGTGGGGGGTTAAACCTTCGCCGTGATC
>NW_023339774.1:1056837-1069684 GCF_004916995.1 Morone saxatilis | reverse complement strand
TGTATATATATAGTGTATATATATATAGTGTATATATGTGTATATATATATATGTGTATATATATAGTGTATATATCAGTATCGGCCACAACAAACAGATAATTATTGGTTATTGCTATTTGCCCTGAACTTCCATTTAGATCGTTTAATTTTCTCTTTGTACTATGGCAGGGATGAAGTCCATCCCAGAGGACGCGCCGGCCGGCAGGGTCCTGCTGAGGAAGGAGGTGCTTCGTCTGGTCATCAACCTCAGCTCCTCCGTGGGAACCAAAAACCATGAGACCAACCTGTTAACGTGAGGCTGAAGCTTTCTCTTGCCTTAACAAAACTGCGTTGTTACACGTACATTCTACATCTATCCAGCCTATTCTAATGTGTTGACTAAATGTGTTTTCTTGGTAGTATCAAGGAGAAGTTCCCCTATGCGTTTGATGACGTCTGTCTGTATTCAGAGGTGTCCTACCTGCTGGCTCACTGCATGTTCCGCCTGGCCTCACGCCGCTTCATCCAGGAGCTCTTCCAAGATGTGCCATTTGTACCAGTAAGGAGAAAAGTACTTTCGAATAGATTTCTTGAGCTAATCATAAAGCAAAGTACTGGAAATCTGAGCAGAGATTAGGACTGGTGAATGTGTTAAGAAAGAACTTCTGGAGGCCAACAAACATCAGTGGTGTCGTTTACATGATGCATTTATTGCTCATTCTTTTCTTTCAAAAGAAGAAGAATTTCAGAAAGTTTCCTTTGTTTTCCCCGCTGTAGTTGCTGTAGTTGCCATGATGATACAGCGAGCCACAGCGGCAAGTTGAACCATCATAAACTGTAAATGCAGCGGCATTTAGAGCTGTGCACGGTTACGCAGGCCGACAACCTTCCTCTCTAATCGGTTATTTCTGTTGGTGTCATTCCAAAACAAAAAAAGTTTAAAGCAGCAGCAAGAACTTCAATTTTGGGTTGATTCTGGCAGCCCCTGTGGACAAAAGCAGTATTGTTTTCACCTGCCTTGTTTCATTGATTTCAAGGGGTATTCAAACAAATCCAAAGGTGATGGTGTCCAGCTCCCTCTCCCTGTTTTTATCCTCAAGCATTGTTTACTTCGCTGGTCTGGCTGCACGTGCATGTTTGTACCGGTGGCGAGCAATAGTGGAGTACGGGCTGTTTCTGGTGAAATAAAAAAAATCTTACTCTTTAACAATAAGGTCTATCTCTGTAGGGATCCTTTCCACGAGCAGACACATAGAATAACAATATGAGCCTGTCAGTGGCAAACTACTTTTAATGTACCTTGACTAACATTACATGGCAGCCAAAGCAGGCTGCAGATAAATAACGCTGAAGTTTCTCAAATGCAGTTTATAGTACAAACTTAAAGACTCACATGCTGATTGGCTGCCTGTGTGTTTTTCAGATGTATGAAGAGGCGGAGAGCATCCTGTCCGTACTGCCACAGAAGTCCTCATCTCCACAGTCTGACACTTGATTAACCCTTTCACTTATCGTCTGCCGGCTGAAGCTCGACAGCCCCAGAGCCCAACTGCGTGTCCCAACCCACCCGTGAACAGTCACCGACCTCCTAACTCACACTCCCTCACTGAAACCCCACATCCTCTACAGCTCCTCTTTTCAGGGGAAGCAACAGCGTCCAGACAATGATCACATAACAACATCACGCTGAATGACCCAACGACGACCTGGTGATAGCCGCTAAAAGGTTGGTTTTCCTTATCCACACTTGTGCTGCTGCTACTGTTCAAAACAGAAAACGAAGCTCAGCTTTTCCCCAAAGTGGATCTCTGACATGATACTAAAGATGATGTGCCAACACAGTTCCTGTACTTTTGATAGAACACTAAACGCCTCCTCATTGTGAGAAAGGACTCGTTTGTTAAGGATGTTGATTGGTCTGTTTGCACATGATTAGAGAATATAAAGCAGATGGAGTGAAGTCAGACAATCATCAAATTTAACCTTCTGTCTTTATTATTCAAGTTACTTTAGCAATCTTTAGCACTCACAACCTCTGGTGATCTCATCAGTACAAACACTGATAGCAGAGCAATAAGGTAGCAGTTACTGTATTCACTCGAGTGTGCCTCATAAATAAAATTTGAATGCACTTTCAGAGGTTTATGAACATCACTGAATATGTAATGTTTTTGCATAACAACATTTATTTATCAGTATAACTGATCACTGCTAGAAACTGCATTTTCTGACCTTTTATTATTTTGTTGCAAGTGTTTTGTTAGATTTGCACAAAAAAATCATATCAAATTGCATTCCTAAAAGAATATAAAGAATTTGAACATATCAAAAAAAACATTTTGAAGACGTTTCCATACATGTTGTTTAATATCAGCAAGGTTGAGTCTCTTGTTTAACATTGTGTGCCATAGTAAGCTGAGCTTTGACAGTTTTTATCCAGAATTGTTGTAACTTTGACTAGAGCCTGACCGATATGGGATTTTTGAGACTGATACTGATTTTAATAAATAATAATAATAAAAAAAAAATAATAATAATACTATTATCATAAACCCTTTTGGGTTCCCATGCATCCTGGAAAACCAGTCAATTTAGAGACTACTTTTCAAGTCATGTATTTTAGCTCCTCACTTAGATTACCTACGTTGTTGTTGTTGGTTTAAGAACCTGCGTGGTAAGACACTTCAAAGCAAGTTTACCAGATGTGGAATGAATGAGTATTTTTTGCCGGTGCTACAAGCTCTGTACATGAACACTGTGTCATTAAAAATGAGGAATAAAACTAAATATGTCAATATTTGACCTACTGGTAAATTATATTACCATTAGTGAGCAAGTGCTGTTATGAATTGTCAAGAAAACTCCTGGAAAACGATTTCCTAAAAAGAGTAGTAAGAGGGAACCCTTAAAAAAGAATGGAACATACACTGTAGACCAATTCTAGTTACCATTGCTGAGAGCTGCTTCTTCTCTTACTCTGTGCTGCTTGCCACAGTATTGTAAATCACAGGAACTGTGCTGGATAAACTTTGCAGTGGTGCCAGTAAATTACCACAAGCATTTATTTTCTGCGTTATATACTGGGAAAAACATGTTGTCATGTACATACGTACATATCAATACGTTATTTCAGTTTGACTCTAATTTTGACCTTTTTTTTCACTGGATGCAATCTAATGAGACTGAACTGTTTGGAACAAACTGTTTGTTTGGAACAAAGAAAATGTGAGTATAGCATAAAAGAGGTAAAGACTGAGTGGCCCAGGTAATGGAATATCAAAAGTTTGAAGTCAAAGGCAATTGGTTTTGCTGTTTTGGATCAAGAGATTTTGCCCCTTAATCAAGAGGCTGTGTCAGTTCAACTGACTAATCACAAAGGTCACATGGTGCAACTGGATTCACCTGTGTCTCCAGCCCCAAGACCAGCCACTGACTCAGATATGTAGATGACAGCTGGGTTCAAATCTAAATCCAGGATATGTAAGCCTTCACAGATCAGTTCAGCTCACAAACATCAAGTTTACATGAAGTCCTTAGACTGGTTTTCTTGGATTATGCAGTACACATCAAAGCGTATTCACTGGAAACACACTGATCAGTCCTCAGTAGACGAGAACACAAACTGAGTGTCATTATAACTCTTCACCTTTGGGCTGTGGAATCTAATATCTGCTACCCAAACATCTAGACTTCAAGGCCAATACATCCAAGTCCAGTTGCCTTTAAGTCAATAATTCCAGATGAAGTGGGCGTGATCACATGTGTGGTTCACCCAAGTACTGCATTAACCCCAGCTCTCTATCAGTGGATTAATGCCAGTGCCCCTTTTGTTCCATGTTCAAACATGTAGTTTTCTCTGTAACTGACCTGCAACTACTGTTTTATGGAGACCCAAAGTGTTCAGTATGAAATAATTAAGTCATTATGAACATATTTATAAATAAAAAAATGACTATTTCATGTCAACATTTATTTTATGATCATGATTTTATGATTATGATATGCCCCCTCACTTTTAAGCTAGAAAGCTCAATAGCTGCTAAACAATTGAACCCGTTAGCATATTTTAGCTAGAGCAAGGACAATTTCAAAGTAATTTTAAATCAACCAACCAGAGGTTGTAAATAAACACAATCCACATACACAGAAACTAAACCTATTTAGTGTTTCGCCTTAGCATAAGGCTGCTCATACTACCTGCTTAACCGGCTAACTAGCTAGGCCAGCTTGTGTGCTTCAACTATTATTCAGCATCAAAGTGAAGAGCCAGCGTTAGCTAGCTATGTTGGCTAGAGCAACCACTGTGAAAGTATTTTTCTCTTCGTGTTTTTGCTCTTCTGTGTCTTTCTCTGAGGAACGTCAGAATATCCGAGGTAACTGAATTTACTCGCTAATGTTAGCTGTTGCTGTTAACATTGGCTCTTAACTTAACTTCAGCTCTATTAAACCATGCCTAGTTAGTTAGCCAGCAAGCTAGAAGTATGTGTAACCCTGTTCAGCTAAATACATAAAAGGAGATGGATGGAGAGTGTCTGTTTATTGACAGCGACAGCTAGATAGTTGATCCAGAATTACTTTGACGTTGGCATAGCTGAAAGGTGCTAACTTGCTAATTCTGCTAGCAGTTGTTGAGCTTGCATGCAAGGATGGTGACATGAAATAAGAATGTCAATATGAAACAGATTCATGAGATGTGCAAAAAAGCCATTTTGGAGTAAACATCATAATATGGAATGAACTCTATTTTTGAAATAAAGAATTGGATGAAATTATATTTCTCATTCTATTTCACTTATTTTTTTTTATTGAACATTTTGGGACTCCATACTGTGGACCATGATCTTGTTTAAAATATTAAATGAGATATGAGTGTTGTTATTACTATGCAATATGGCTGAACCTGTAAGTTATGCTATGGGCTAAGGAGTAGACTGAGCAGTGACAACGTTTGTAAGTCTGTTCAGTTTAGGCAGCTGGAACTACTTTTCCTTAATTTCTTGCATTATTTTAAGAAATGTGTTGAATTAAGTTTATTTGACTACTGTGCAAATACACAATAAAACCTGTGTACTGTATGTGAATGACATTTGGGAAAGTCTTCATGGGAGAGGAATTGCGAAGGTACATTTTATTATGTAATATTGCGCCACTATTAATTAAATCACAGTTTCCACCGATAACTTCTTCCTTTTGCACTTTTCAGATTCTTCTTCTATTTTCACTTCCCTCTGGTAAACTGATGTAACTATTTTAAGGAACATATTTAATTGAACAGGTGAAACTCTGAAAAGGTTTTGACATTGGTATTTAACTTTCAAAGACATCATGAGCATTTTATTCCTTGTGTTGTACATGTTGTAGCTTCTTTGAAGATCACTTGTCTGTATTATAAAAGATTGAAGGAAAGAACGATACGTGTTGCTTTTATTTTCCTTACGAGAAGTCTCCTCATTTCTCTCTATAGTACAGCTGGCACTATGGAACATAAGCAAAAATAAAGGGGCAGTGGATATGAAACCAAACTGTAAGACGCCTGCAGATGTGCTCCACAGGAATCTGTGTCAGTATTATTTTAAAATTCTTAAACATTTTTATTTATATATTATGTTATTTGGATTCTTTTGCAGGGATATAAAACACTTGTATCAGTGGCAAACGATAGCCTTTTATAATGTGCCATAAAGGAACAGGAACATATATTTTTTGACAAACACACACAGGCAAACTTGAAAAAACTACGGAAACACATACTGAGGATGTTCAACATTAATGTTGTATCTCTACTCAATAAACCAAACCAAAACAGATCAAATCAAACAAAAGTAAACCCCCTCCACAATTCATTTATTAATTATTCCTCCAAATAGCCCTATTTCATCTAACTAAAACACGTCCCTAATCCAGTGTGTATGTGACAGGAGGGCAGGAGGTTTCATCTTCTTTTTTCTTTTATCTTTTTTATGCTTCTTTCTTTCTTTCTTTCTTTCTTTCTCAATTAGCCACACAAGTAAACATTACATCACAATGTAAAGTAATTATGTAATTGAAAATCGAGCAAAGGAGACAAAAACACCCCTACCCCCCAAATACCAATGAAACAATAAAACCACTAATGACAACAATAACAAACAATATCTAGTCAGTAAAACATTTCATACATCAAAATAATAGTACCACTAAAAGTAGCATAAACAGTGACTGGGAAAGTAGAATGAAATAAAAATGAAGCAAAGTGAGAAAGGCCGAGCACACAGTAAGATATTATGTAGCAAAATCTTAGACATCATATTCTTTTAAAGGGTTAATATTTTCTACCAAAGGATTCTAGTAATATTAACCTACGGGAACGGAGACTGCAGCCTGATGATAGAGCACAACATTTGATATCAGCTCAGGAGGAGAAAATTAGGCATCTGGAAAATGTGTGTGGTAATGTTTCCTCATCTAGTCTGAATAACAAAATGATTTCCTAAAGGACTTGACTTTATTACGAACCACATGTTTGTTGTTTTGACCCAGTCACGTCTTCTCGCTTGAAGAGATTTTAGGAGCGTACCACAGACACTGTCTGAAGTACGAGCCTTCGGGCAGCCTGTGAAGGCATCACAGTGCACCTGCGTCTGAAGGACGCTGGTTTAGAGCCGCGCTCTGATTGGCCCGCTGTGATTAGAGGCGGGAACTCTCCGCTGAGCCGAGCGGATGATTAGGCAATACACCTGGCTGTCAAGATAAGTGCGCCTACCTGTCACTTCCTGCTGTCGGTATTTATTCATTTTCACTTCTTTTTTTCCGACTACGGCAGATTTGGCACGTCACTGCCATGTTTGTATGATTTCGTCTAATGTATCCCGCACGGTTTGTGGACCCTGCGGACCAAACGTTACGACCTTGGCTTCATGTAAGGCTCAAAGGAGGAACCCCCCCGGACGCTGCTGGGAAAACACCGCTCGGGTTTAATTAACCACCGCGGCTGATTTTAATGTGAACTCTTATTGTCGTCTTTATTAACACAGAAGCCGCGAACAGCAGCAGCGGCAGCAGCAGCAAGCAGCAGCCACGGCAGCCAGCACGCCGAGGGACTCTGCCCGGTGGAAAGGTAGGAGCCACAGAGGCGGTTAGCGGGAGATTGGGTTGTGCAGCACGGATACACACAGCGGCAGCGGCAGCAGGCCCCAGCTGGGGGATTCATATGGGCTGTAAACGCCGTGTCATACGTAGCTGCTGTCGTGACAGGACAGTGTGTGCGGACACTGTGGTTAATGGACGTTAATTAATGGCCGCTGTGTTTGTCATTCGGGCGCACAGATGTGTGTCCGTCTGCGACACTGGATGTGAATCTCAGATGTCAAAACATGTTTGTGTGTGGCGCAGGGCCGGCTCCAGCTTTTATTGGGCCTGAATGAGACCCTCCCACCCAGGCCCTCTCTAAACCCCCCTGCAGTGGCACAAATAGAGACATGTAAGAGGCCATGACAGTGTTATAGCTCATCCTGAAACGGCAAATTGAAGTGATATAAGCATCGCTCTGCAAAGGTGGTTGTGTGTGGTGTGTGTGTGTGGGGGGGGGAGACAATGAAGTCAACCAATTAGAAAAGCAAACAAGTAAACAAAAAAAATTCCTATAAGAATGTAAGTCTAAAGAAAAAAATTCCAAATGCATCGGGGTGTTGTCACAATTTAATTTGACCTCCGATCTTAAGGTCCCGATTAGGGATGTTAGGATACACACAATTTACGATTTGGTAAAATGTAAAAAATACTGGGTTGATGATGATGATGATGATGATAGGATTTTCCTACAATATTTTTAACCAAATGAGACTGAAGCCACATTCTGACTGTAAAAGATTCCTTTAATTCTCAGACAAAAATCTACAAAACTTATTTTCTCTGAAATCAATGAAATAATCCTTTTTTATTTCTTGGGTATAAACTGTGGAAAACAATACATATTTCCTTGTCTTTGTAAAAGTGAAACTGGTGTCTCTGCTCCTTGATACAGATACAGATACAGTGACGTGGGACACGGAAAGTCAAAAGTAGATAGCACCCTCTGCTGTTAAAAAATAGCATCATGATAAATTCTTCATCTCACCGATTTGAATCTTCACGTATTGTAATTTAGCTGTCTCACAATAGATCTTCACATTCCTAGTCATGATTTTATTCGATTCTATTTAAAGCTGCTGTAGGTATTTTTTATAAAAAATACTTTTTGTATATTATTATATACACTATATCCTTAATCTATACTATATCCTGACAGTAGTACATGAGACTTTGGGTTGGTGGCTTGAATGTCCAGGGTCCCAACAAGTCTGTATTTGACGACCTGAGAATGGGACTCAACAATTTCTTTGTCTTTCTCATCTCTGATTGGTTGATTCAAACCCGGTGGATTCTTGCTAATGTCANNCCAGAGGAACCTGATTGTTTCACATATTATCTCTCTCATGTACTACTGTCAGGATATAGGGTGAGGGCAGCTGTGGCTAATAATCCAATCATTTAGTCTATAAAATGTCCATCCAATATCCGAGAATGTCCAATACAATTTACCAGACTTCCAATGTTTTTAAATTGTTTTTAAACACAGCAGCGTTGGGGCGGTTGTGCATCACCGGTGGCTAATATTAATAATTACTGTATTTGTCCTCTTTATTAAACTTTCATAAATAGAAATGTTTACCCACACACAGAAACCTATACACATGCAGCTGATGTGACATAGCAGGACCCTGAATGTTTTGAGTGCCCCGGAGGTGAGCCGGCACTGTATTAAAAATGGAGGATATAAATAAACAGGCACAGTGCGGGACATACATTCTGTTTACCACCACAAGCAGGAAGCAGCCGTCACCATGGATACTGATGGGTGCATTACTGCCTGTGCTCTAAATGCACAACATCCCCCACCCAAAAAAAGTATTTCACAGCACAGAAAATGGCTGCATGTGTACAAAGGGTACAAAACACTATTTAGTAATGCTTTTGTTTTCAGTTTTAATAACATGTTGTTATCTAAAGTCACCATGACAAGTCATGGAATGTTTGTGTCCAAAATGATGATGATGATGATTGTAGCCAGATGGAAGTGGCTACAATGGAGTAAGTTGGTGCACACCTGTGATATGCGGGTGTATTTACCTATTTAGCTGAATTCAATAGAAACTGTATGACATCTAATTCTTTTTTTTTTTTTTTTGCGGGATGTGTTTTGGTGGTACCAATACACCAATCCTAAGAGTCCTTCTGTCCTTGCGTGTGTTCCTTGCGCGTGTTCCTTGCGCTTTCCAACTCTGTAGTTGCTGTTGTGGACAAGTCTCCAGCAGCACAGGAAGGCTACACTACGTGCTTTGTTCGTACCTGCCACACATATAGCGAGAAAACAACAATGGTGGATGGGGGGGAGGGGGTATGCTCACTAGGTTTCAGTGGGTGGGACTGGACTATGATTTAGCCTATAGGTGGTGCCATATTTTCCTAGAAGAAAGGGCTGAATACAAACGAGGCGTGTCAGGCAGTGCATGAGCAGTGTTTGCTGTGGGAGACATTAACTCCCTTTGGCGTGGACTTCAGGTTTTGTCACTTTTCAGACCTTTTACCTGCCCCTGATTCCTCTTGGCTCTGTTTTCTGTCATAAATATTGGTTGACTTTGAGGGCCCCTGACTCCTAAACTGTCAGTCATTCTATGATACCAGTGAAATTCCATGATATATCATAATACCCTGGTAAAAAACACAACCATAAATACCATGTACTTCATACACTGCTTTATTAAAAACAATTAAGAATAAGAACAATAACAAGAGTGGCACCTTTTCTAACAGTTTTTATAATTCACTGCTTAACTCTCAAACTACTTTAATGTACTCGCCTTGCTGTTCCCTTCGGTACTCTTTTTCCACTCTCACCCACTCTGGTCTGTGTCTGCCTCGCACACACACATCGACCTGGCATGTCCTGACTCTCTCTGTTCCTCAGCTCTCTCTGTCTCTGTTGACTTTCTCCAGCAGTAAGTTTTATGAAGTCACTAAAAAACACAACTTGTATTTGGGATTTCTTCACCCTCATTTCTGTTTTAACAGCAGCAGTGTCCACTGTTCATCCATGCTTTACTTGGTCCATGTAAAATATCCACCGTATCTGCGCCAGAGATTGTAGCATAATGGGAAAAGCTTCTTGCAGGCGTTTATGCTGCTCCGTCAGAATTGATTGATTTTCGCTACTGTAGGAAAAACGACTACCGCCAAGTTCTCAGAACTTTGGCATTGACTTGGTACCAAAGTGTTGGTTCTAGTGACATCCCTACTCCCCCCTCCTCTTAACTGTACTGTATGCCTTTTGTTCTTTTATGTATTGTACTCTGCCTTGCTGTAGAACTTGCTGCCCTCCCTGTTCATTCATCCATGTGTCAGGTACCACTTATCCACTGTCCTGCAAACTACAGTTTAAGTTCCGAGCAGCACAGCACAATTATTGTGACTGATGCAGACAGGAGCTTCATCATTTTGTGATGCGTAGGATTTCCTAATCTGCATCTTAACTATCCCATGACAGGATTGCATGAAAGACATGAAAATTGCCAATTTGGTAATTGAACTGACTTCTCTGGTGTGTGATTTAGGTATTTTGTTTTCACTGTGCAAATAAATATTAAGTCAGTGTCACGTTAACATTACTAAAGCTACTTGATCAAGAATATTTGTAACTTACCAAAATTAAGTTAGTTTTAAATTACTTTTTTTAATTAAATGAACTTACACTTACAGTGTATTTATTTTCCTGTATTGTATGACCAGATCCTTACCAATATACAGCCCTAATGTATTTAGGTGTTTACATTGCAGACAAATAAAAATAAGAAGACAGACGGTTTAATGTGCAGGACTGAAAGGCTGTCTGAGAGCGTGTCACTTATCCTTGGTTTCCTGTGGAAGAGCCTCCTGTGGAAGAGCCTCCTTTACTGTTTGAAACGTGAGCAGCTGAGCCACCTACGGCACCCACACTGATTTGGAATCTCTCAGGAACTCCCACATGTGGTGTGGGCTGTTATGCACAGCGAGTATCTGTCTGCTAAAAGTAGAATGTGATTGGAAGCAGTGTTTCATGGCTCGCAGTTTTAATAGTGTATGTTTAATTGAGCCTTTTCATCTCAAAGGCTTCATGTAAATGCACTTATTGTTTATAGTTGCAGCTTTAGTGTTTATCTTGCAGCTTTGTCTGTACTGATGTGAGGTAGAACCTACAGTTTCCTTTGTATCCAGTCTTTGCAAATCCTGCATATTGATGATACCATGTTAACAACAGAATGTCATCAGCATTACAAAGCAATGCTCTGTCTCAGGGAGCTACATGAGCTGTAACAACATGCAAAGACTTAATTTTCTTATAAATAGGACATTTCTTCTAGTTTCATGTGTTAATGTGAGAAAGGTTCCATCAGAACTGTGTGGACAGAATCAATCATGTGACTTAAATAATAAACTTAATAAAAAAGTACTTCCACCTCCTAAGAGCGCTAACTATTTTAAGGCAAAAACCGCCTCAAGTGAGATTAAAAACTTTTTAAAATTGTTTTTCCATTTCCATCAACCTTTCTAATGCAATACTTCAAAATGGTGGACTAATCTGTCTCTCCAATAGAAGACTAGCATTTACTCAACAATAGAAGAAGAATAGAAAAGCAAACACACTCCAGCAGCTCTGCTTGACTACTTACTTCATCTCTCTTTTCACTGAACATTAATTTATACATTCAAATTTAACAAATGTCAATTCTTGCTTTTCATAAACATAATACAAATATTAACTTGATACTAAAAGGCTTGCTGCTTCTGATAGATTTGATAGATTAGTCTGTATGAGTTGTTTTTAAGATTACACTAAAGACTAACGGTTTTCCTAGTCGGCCAGTAGTCGTTAGATAAAGCCAATAGTCGAGTAGTTGTTGCACATTTGATATTAGTTACTTTTCTGAATAATTTGAACAGCTGCCTGCTAAATGCTAACAGAAAAAGTAGTTATGATTCTGAATGTGTTAGAACAGCAAGGAGACTGAACACTTAGTTCATTTATTTCAACACAGTGTAACAAAACACAGAATGAATAACTTCACTAGAACAAATACTGACGGACTTATTAATACGATGTATGATATTGTTAACAGTTACTTACAAATTGACTCGCTACAAACTGGCTCCTCTTCCTCCGTTTCATGCCTGTCCCTGCCTAAACCCACCATCTTCATCCCCAGAGTCAGAGTCCCGGTCTCTGTTGGTGCGCTTCACTCATTCTGGCAGTATTCCCAGCTGGGTCCTCTGCTCCTACGCTATTAGTGTTAAAACTCCCCCTGTCCTTTTGAGCTCCCAGTCTAGGTACAGTCAGCTAATAGGACTGCTAACTAGCTACTGAGACCAGCTAGTACAGTTAGCTATGCTAACAGTGCACTGGTAAGTGACAAGAAAACATCCATGTTGCAACAATACCCTGATGCTTTCATCCCGGTGACAAGTCGCACCTCCAGAATGGAGTTTAATGTTTTTCTATGATCAGAATTAGGTCGACTTTTGGGGGGCAGCCTAGAGATCTGTGTTTCCCAAAGTCCAAGATGATGTCCTCAAATGTCTTGTTTTGTCCACAACCCAAAGACATTCAGTTTACTGTTTAGAGGACTAAAGAAGGCAGAACATATTCTCATCTGAAATCAGATATTTTGGACATTCTTTCTTAAAAATGGACTTGAAGCGATTGATTTTCAAAAATAGTTGGTGATTATTCAACTAATTGTTGCAGCTCTATTTTGTGGTCACCAGTTTCTCCACACGCTTGGAGCTGGAAGGTGAGGCAAGGGGGTTGTAATCT
>NW_023339774.1:1056438-1056816 GCF_004916995.1 Morone saxatilis | reverse complement strand
TAAATTCTACAAACTGGTCCTTTAGGCTAGCTGACTCTGTATTTAGCTTTGTGGCTGACAGGGCGCACAGTGTGCTAAGACATAGACCTAATTAGAGTGTATTATCCTTATTTGACAGAGGCACTATTGGGTTCGCTGGGCGCACTGAAGTGAAGAAAGTTGCATATCAAACTGTTGAAACTGCCTTCCTCGTATTCAAATAATAAATCCCTGAGGACAGCTGTCATTAGAATAGCTAAACCACAGTGATGTTGGCTACCGCCTGAAACAGGGCACCTGTTCCAAGACAGCCCATAAAGCCATAAAGACAACATGGCTCTAAAAGGAGCTGAGTAAGAGCTGATCTAAAACCTGAAGATACTCGCCTGAGATAATTTT
>NW_023339774.1:1053130-1056338 GCF_004916995.1 Morone saxatilis | reverse complement strand
GTTTGGTGGTTGTACCACGGTGCTAGTCTCCTATGTTTTAATATTTTCCTTTTTATAGGGGCGATAGAATCTAATGTTGTTCGCAGTGAGCCTGCAGCACTATTACCAATATTTTTAGATACAGCTTCTAAAATAACTTCCTCATGTACACACAAGTTTCAGTCTTTCCTGAAAAGTAAATTCATCACCACATTCTGTGTATGTATAGTGAGTAAAATTCTTATGTGTACGCATACCTGGCCAATAAAAGTGATTCTGACATGAAAGAGGGACCTGTCAATCTTAGTCTCCAAAATTAATCTCCAATCAAACAGTCTGTATGGACTCAGATCAATGCTTTAGAACAGGCTAACTAAGCCGTCTGATGTGGAGTTTATGCGTTCCAACACACTGGTCCTTAAAATGTAGCTAGCTAATTTACATTTTTTGTTAGCTAGCTAGTCTCATCTGAAAGCTGATGTTAGTGAAATGCTAGGTAATTTACCTCCATTCGTAGTTAGCTAGTTAGCTAACACTTTGCTAACATTAACTAACTTAAGATGTGACTATTTTTATCTTTTAACCATCTTCTGAGGACCGAGGTTCTGACCGAGCCTTGCTCTCAACTGTTATTGTGGCACAGAGCAAAGATAGGCGGGATACCCTGATTGTTAGTATAAAAGCATCTTTTCATTAGACCCTTTCTGCCTGGTAGACCACACCACCACGTTGAAACGCTGGCTTTCTGTTAGAAATTTGTAGTCTTAAAGACAAAGGTGAGATGGCAGTGCCTTACTTGGTGCAGATAAGTGACTGCTCTAACAGTGAAGGATGGACAGCTTGCATGGCACAACTGCCTGCTGTCTGTCAAAACAACAAGAAATACCCCAAACAATTCTGTACATGTTGTATGCCCATAATATCATGGTGTTCAGTTTGTGTGTAATGTATCTACATTAGTAAGGGTTGGTGTGACCCACCTGCAGCCTTTCAGTTGCACATTAGAGGGCACTGTGACACTGACAACAGCCACCCAGTGTGCAGGACCTGGACTTGTAAGGCAGTCTGTTTGCACGTGGGCCTTCTTGTGGCAGGTTTACTTATTAGTTCTATACTTCAGAATGTCTCAGCCAGTTTAAATAATGTGCAAACCTTGCAGGAAAATGACTTGCATAATGTGTGCCAGTGTATGTGTGAATTCAGCACAGCTAGGACGGGCTAGAGTTTTATTCATGTATTTATCCATTTCTAATTTAAAATATATCCATGTCTTTTTTAAGTCTCCCTTTCTTTTATCCATCTATTTTAATTTCTTCATTGCTTCCCCATATTAGTCTATTTCGTTAAACCGCCGTCAGCTGCCAGTGTTAACCCATTATGGAACAGGTGAAGTAATGAATAATAATCACTAAATGTATTACTATTAGAAAGAAATGGATTCATGATTGAGAGTAGATATGATTGATGAACATAAAAGAGTTGACTTTGAGGTGAAACTTTGATCTTGATGGTTGCTAATCGTCTGGTTAAAATGAGAGGAAAGTTGTTTGACATTACTGCTGATTTCCTCTAATAGAGATAACTCTGACAGCCAGGGGCAGCAGCAGCCAGACACACAGCTCCCTGAGGAGACACAAAAGGCTTTTTACAACTTTATTCTCACATGCAGTCGCACTCCCCAACACCTGTAAGCACACTTATTTGATGTGTTTCTTGAGTTCCTCAATGCTGACCCTAAACCCCAACGTCACAGGTTCACTGAGTGCATGTCACTTTCTTTCCTTTCTCTACTGTGGGCTGTCTAATAATGATAATCATAATTATAATTAAAACATTATAAAAAATAAGGAAGAGAAATAAATAATAGATAATTACTTTTTATTTTAATATTGTCCGTAGTTTGGTGTCCTGTTCCCAAAGGAGAACAAAGGAGTTTTGAATATGTATAAAACAATTTACATCTACAGTATTTCTAACTGATGTGACGGTGCAGCCAAAACTTGGTCTCCTTGGAGTGAATACTTTACTCACATTGAATAATAAAAATACAAACACATACAGAAAAAACTGTTCATAATAACTGTCAAACAGTGTGGAAAACATTGGTATTTAAAGAAGATTAAGAGAAAATCTAATGAACAAACACAAACAAAAAGACTTGTGTCCTCTGTCTGCAGGCATGGATGAGAGGTTATGTGTGCCCCCCAGCTGAAGGCCTCTGTTGCCCTGACATCCCACCAGTCCCTCTGTGAGCATGTATCGCAGGAACGGACTCTCGGATGGCACCAGCATCAATTCTGTCACTTCAGAGGTAAGAACATTTACTGTTCAAATAATTATTCTGTTTTGTAGTATTTTTATTAGCTTCTTAGGTTATACAAATACACTTTGAATTACAGCTTGATATATTTGAACAAAATCCCCTCCCACACGTAGCCCTAACCTATTGCACAATTAGAAATATGATCTATCAGAGCATAAGTTCAATGGAATGTATGACAAATAATCTACACACACACAACGAATATAAATGAGACGTTGTGTGCATTTACACACGAGGCACAGCATTATAACTTCATTGATTATTTAAATCTTCCGACACGCCGACAGGATCATGTTAATGTTCTTTGATATTTTACACCTCCAAAAGTTCCCGCACACAGTCCAGGTTGATACAGGGAAATGGTTCAGAGTAAAAAACTTTTACTCTTTTCAACTTTAAAACTACAGTTTTGCTGCTTAATGATTTCTTTGTTGTTGATCGGCCCTGTAATGGCCAATACACATTATCCTGCTACAGTTACATATAAGCAGTTAATTAGTGAAATACTATTAGTTACTTCTAGTTAAAAGTTAATGGTAAGTATTGCTAAAACTTTATATCATGGTACACATTAATTAGTTCCCTATTGGCATGCTGTTAATGGCTTAGTAGTTGGATAATATGATCATGCAGAATAAGGCATCAATAGGTGCTTTATAAGATTTAGTATTGATTTTAAGATCCCACTGATTACTTATAGAGCACAGAAAGGTCTATCCCCCAGACCTTTGAACTCTTTATGAGCCAGAATGCAGCCTTAGATACCCAGGAAAGGCCCTCTTGGTGGCGCTACAATCTGGGCTCGAGATCAAAGGAGACTGCTTTCGCTATTAGGGTGCCTGTGCTGTGGAATTGGATGGATGGATGGATGCATGGATGGATCATACAAAATACAAACATACATTA
>NW_023339774.1:1052069-1053063 GCF_004916995.1 Morone saxatilis | reverse complement strand
GTGCAAATGGAGTGGAGTGCAAGTGGAAGTAAACAGTGCAAATGGATGTGCAAATACAGGTACTGAGGAGGCTAGCTAAGTCTGTTCAGTCTAAAAATGCACTTTACAATTTACACAATATGTCCTGTTTATCCTTGTGATTTCTTCTATTTTATTTTTATTTATATTTGTTATTTCATGTTATTCATATTTTATTTCAGCACACACTACTATGGGTTATGCCTTTTTCAGTGTGTTATGTTTTTAATCTCTTTTTAAAAGTATCTATGGTTGTTGGTGTGTCTGTCTACCTCATATTGCTTTTTATCATATTCTTTATTGCTGTAAGTGTTATTTAAAGTGTTTTTCCACCTGTGGACCACTTGCTGTCTCTTTCCAAAGCATCTGAAAATGACTTGTACACGTGTCTTCTTGTGCTAAACAGTAAGTGGACTGCACCTAAATAGCAATGTTTTACTTTAACGGAAGAAGCGCTTCGTAGTTGGCCTGTATCTCCCAAGGACACTTCCACATGTGGACAGGAGGACCGGACCGCCAACCCTGAGATCACTGGATGACCCTCCTACCTCCTAAGCCACAGCCGCCACAAAATGCCTATTGTTCTCTTTTAATAAGTAATATTTTATAAAAAATAGTCCTTTCCACTTTGTTATGTTGATTAAAATGCCAGAGCTGAACCTTATTAACCCGGGAAGGATAAAAAGTCAACATTCAGATCAGATTGAATCAGTGCAGAATAAACAGGCTAGGGGAAACATCAGAGGCATTTATGCTATATTATCATAATTTGAAATGGGTCATATGCCAGGAACAAAGCATCTGTTCTTACTTGGTGGAATCCATGATTCACTATAATAACCCGTTGAATCACATTATGCAAGTCATTTTTATTTTTAAGTGTCTGCTGTTGTGGTATAACCAGTGAGGGCTGGTGGTAATTTGGGGGGGTGGGGGGGTGCGCTGCTAACATATGCATTACACTCATCAATACGTC
>NW_023339774.1:1049369-1051969 GCF_004916995.1 Morone saxatilis | reverse complement strand
ACAGGTCCATTTACCATTTAGCAATAATTAAATATATATATTTGTTAAGGTTTCTGGATGTCATACAACTTCCTCCAACTTAACCCTGACAAAACAAGTCCTTATCATAGACCCGAAGAGAATTTCTGAAAAAATACAGTAGTATATTGGTCCTCTAGCCTAAAGAAATCCTAGGAGTTTTCAACGCATGAACTTTGAGTAGCACATAAAGAAAGTGCTCCAATTCTGTTGCTTCCAAGAAAGGAAGCTGCTAAAAACGCACCTGTTTCGTAAGCACTTTATCCTGTAATGTGTTTTTACCTTCTGTGCAGTTATTATTGATTTCATTGTATTTCATATTATCATTTCCTGTATTAACTTTCTAATGTTTGCGTTGTACAGCACCTTGCAACTCTGGGTTTGAAGGAACCTACATCACAATCATTTTTTCCATTGTAATGCATCAAGTGTATAGAGAAAATTTAGGAATCTGAACGTGATTTAATTAAGTTGTCTTGTGGCTCACTACACTGTACCAACATTTTTGACAATTTGATAACAAAAGTTCACCTTGTGGTCCCTGACACTTACTATGAAGGTTTAATGTGTGTGTGTGTCTCTCAGGCCAGCAGCAGCTCTGATTCTCTGGATGGACCTTGCGTGGACTACGCCAAGAGCTATGATGCAGTCATCTTTGATGTGCTGAAGGTGACGCCTGAGGAGTTCGCTGTGAGTACGCTTCATATGTCTCTCAGTATTTCTGCAGCATACAAGATGGATCAGATCTTACCTGAAACACCCAAGCTGCTATTAGACCACCTACCTATTTCTATGTCAGAAATGGAATATAATATNNTATAATTACCTGAATATAGGAATTGTTGTTTTTGTCATCTTAGAATAAGCTGTTTATCTACAGTGGGAGTCTTCTACGGAGGCCAACATGTTTAAACACTATAAAACAGAGAAACCAAATACTGGCTTTTGCGGCCACTGTAGTTTTCTTCTACATGCTTTGGTGCTAGGCGAGCAGTATTCAGTTGGTTGCAATCTGTGAAATCGCCACTATATGCCACTAAATCCTACACACTGGACCTTTTTGGGGAGAGATAATTAGAGGTTTGCTCTCTGATAAAGTTCCTGGTAGCTCACCTGGTACCTTACACTCCATGTACCAAGGTGTCCTTCCTGCAGACTAACAATTAAAGGCAATTGACTGGCTAACCATAGCTCCATAGCTTGTTTGTTTGCTAACATTAGCGCTAGTAAAATACTGTCTAAGCGGATATGTTAGTTGACATTAAAACATTTTTCTAGCATTCATTCTAGTGTATGTCACTTTTGGGCGTTGGCTGCGATGCTGCAGTTCACTTAACGGCCACTATTAAGAATTGTTTTCTGTAAGTTGCATAAAGAACCTTCAAAGGTTGTTTCATAATTTCTACACATTTGCTTCAAGTATTTAGTCTGCTCATGACAAAATCACATCAATCAAGTGGCAGCAGAGTTACTCTGCTCCTGACTGATGGTGTACTGTATTTCTATATATTTAACCTGCATACTGAACAATAATGTGGATTTCTTTTTTTGTTCTTTCAGAGCCAAATCACTTTGATGGATGCACCAGTTTTTAAAGCAATACAGCCAGAGGTAAGAAAGACCTATGTTTTTTCCACTTAAAACATAGGAATTCTTCCAACAACACATTTTAATCTAGTAGGAAAACCAAGATTCCAGCTGTGGCCCCTTTTGTAAAAGACAAATTTAGGGGTTCTGGTAGTTCATATAATGTTTGTTGTGTCTGTTGATTCTATTCTTACCAGGAGTTCTTACGATTACTGCAAAAATCTGTTATTATTGACCTGTCTCGATCAGTTTCTTATTCATTTGTGTCTGGTTGGATGTACAACAGTCCTTAAGAAAATCAGTGAGAGATCAGTGTTTTGCAAGGAACCCCTCTGAGATCTATCCCTCCCAACAGACTCGTTCCAGTCCCCTTTCTGTTTCAAATACCTCTAATGTTGCCATGATGGCCTTCACAGCTGTTGCCACTCAGATGAACCCAGACTGGCCTTAGTGGTGGAATTGTCCACTGGAAACCCTTCTTTACCCTCTGTTAGTCAATGAAATTCCAGTCACTGCTCTGCCCTGAAGTATTTTTTTTTCCTCACCACAGGCTCTACACAGAGTGCATGCAGGGAAAAGAACCAGGCATAGGTGGTAGAGACATTAGGGTTTGAGAATTAGAAATTAACCCAAGACGAAGCCCTCACAAGCATGTGGTGTATGGTTCACTTAACTCTTGTCCAAAAATATCTCCCAGATCTTTTCCTTTTTCCAAATATCTGCAGTTACAGCTGCACAGCCAAGAACTTTTATTACATTTTTTATTTAATTACTCAAGAATACTTCTTTGAAATATAAACAAATGAATAAAATATGCACACGTTTTGTAGGGTATGCAACAGATTTACAAAAATATTAGCAAATTCTGTTATTATATTATACACCAATAACAACAGACAGACTAGGTAAGCATTGTTTTTACAAGTATTTTGAATCACCGCAACCACAAGAGGTCCTTTAGCATGCAGTTATAAATGTGCACAAAAAATATGAGG
>NW_023339774.1:1044217-1049269 GCF_004916995.1 Morone saxatilis | reverse complement strand
AGCTTTGATCAGGCCCAAAAAATCAGGCCCTGTCCAACCCGAACCATGGAAGCAATTTTAGGTCCTAGCTTGACCTGAATCTGAACTGTGGAGTGAACGTCATCACTGATTATGACCCATTTTTGGACTATACATTTGTTCTGTCCCTCACAAGTCACCAACTTTATTGATGTAAGGATTGTACATTTGTGCCAACCAGCCCCATCACAGGGATGGTAGACAATGTTAAAAAGTCATGGTTACATAAAATGAAACAACCAATAGAAACCACAAATCAGAACAAACCACCGCACACCAGAGTGACTTGACTGTGATTTATTAAAGAGCAAACAACGTGTTTCGCTTGCAAACCCCCAAATCAGTGTGCCAACTAACCCTGTTCACATTTGACCAAACTTTATGATAAAAATTGTTAGCCAGTTGCCATCAAAATGTAGCTGATACCTATGTCTATGAACTAAGGGAAACACATTTCCAGTATCACAGACTATCAGTCTTATAACACATTTAGTCCACAGACTAAATGCTTTTTTAATTTCAATACTATAAAACTGAAACATTCACCAAAATGTTTTAACATGGATGACTACAGAAAAAGAAAGCAAACATTTTGATTTTCCATTTTTCTTTCTGTGACTTTCAAAGGCCCAGAAATTAGCTCACTAACTGACTGTTGTGTCTGTACATCATGTTTCAGGTGAGCTTTTGGCTGGTGAGAGAAATCTTAACCGCCCACACGCTGAAAATCCGAGCAGAAATACTAAGCCATTTTGTCAAAATAGCAAAGGTGAGTTCAAATAACTGAATGAACGCAAATGTCTTAACAATATGAGGAATACTGATATATTTAAAGACGGAGTTCTATTTATGCTTATTTATGCATTTCCTGTAAAAACAGTGTTCAAACACTGTTTATGAAATAAGGTGTTATTAGAAACCTTCTTGAAATATTTAGTCACTATTCTATCTAATCTATCTATCTAAAACTGAAACGTATGTTTTCAGAGGACAAAAACAAGCTGTTAAGTTGTAACAGCAGGAATAGCTCATTGTTATGTTTGGTAAGCATTTCAGTGCAGTATGAAAATTCATCATCAGACACTGATACGTATTCAGAAATGGAGGCCAGCATCTGTTGAACAGTTAAAGTCTTTTAGTGTAGATTTTTTATTTATTTCATGGGTCGCTGCCAGTCGCTCATAAAAACATCTCTACACAGAATCCAATCTAGTCTGTGAAGCTGCAGCACACAGGAGCTACCCAGGTACTTTATTACTTTATATGAGGGGTGATGGAGGAAGCAGACATGCTGATGGCAGAAAGAAAATGGTGTTTCTACTCTTGTGGTCCGATCAGGGAATAATAGCAGGAGTTTTTCCCTGCGATCATAGTGTGGGATGGAAAAGGAAACGTAGAACCACCTGTTCTTGGCTAATTGCAGAGACACTGACTAATGACACCAAACTACCAAAGCACGCTTTATATACCTTTTTTTTTAACTTTCTGCAAACCCAGAATGTTTTTACCATAGGCAAGTACTCTGCAATTATGGATTAGGGCTTCAACTACTACTGAGGTGTGTAAATGGCATTGTCCCAGACGTGTGGAAAATGGCTGATTCCATGCCTCTTCACAAAAGTGGAGATAAGTGTACCCTATGATTTTGTTCCCAAGATGTCTAAAAGTGGATAATGATAAATTACATTCGCTCAATCTCTGATGGAGGCACTTTAACTTTGTCAAATTAAAAGCATAATTGGGGTTAATTACATCTGGCATCTTATTTTCACAGGTTTAGCCATTTTTTTTTCTTTCATTTTCAGTAATAACATTGCGCTTGCCAAGTACATTTCTGGGAACATCATTCTAAAAACAGGTAGTGGATAGATACACAAGCACAAGCTTCTTTGGAAGAGAAAATGAAGGTGAACAATAGATTATAACGCTGTCATAAACATCCATTACTTTACAGACACACTTATGTTGTGAGTGCAAACATATTTCCTGCTTTCCTGTCAGACTTTATTGTAATGTCACCATGGTTCCTGATTTGGTGAGTACAGTGTTATCGTCACTGATGGAAATGATGATCAAAACTACAAAATTAGACTCAAGTTGTAATCAACTCAAAATATCCTTTAAATCACCAAAGTAATGACAGGCGGGGTACATGGGATTGCGGTTCATGGACGGTATCAATCACCCATTGTTTTTGAAGCTATGTTGACTTACTTACAAGTGCATTATTACAGTGCAACCTGACTGAAGTTGTTTGTTAGACCTAGGGTAATACAGTAATAAATGTTATTTTTAATAAAATCTGTTTGTTCCCAGAAACTGTTGGAGTTGAACAACCTTCATTCTCTGGTGTCAGTGGTGTCCGCTCTGCAGAGCGCTCCCATCTTCAGACTCAGCAAAACCTGGGCGGTAAGACGTCAGCTTCATCCTCTGCTAGAAGTGGTGTTGGGGGGAATGCCAATACTTTGCCCGTATCAGCAAATCATTAACTAAAATAAACTTTCCAGACAGGGCGGCAGTAGAATCATCATGGATTTCAAAAAGCTCCACGTCTTTGCTCCCCCAGAACTCATTGTTGGGTTTCTCATAATATTTTTGTGGACAGATCAGGAAACTGGATCAGATCTTGGTGGACAGTTCTTTGTGGCCTCAGATAACCGTCCTTCAGAGAAAATAGAGATAACATGTGGTACTTGGCTGTCCACTCACAATGATTTTTCACTGGCACAAACAGATCCTATTCAGTAAGTTTATTAGTACTAACGTGTACAGTAGCTGGCCAGTACCAATTTTCCAAACAGGGCGTTTGAATGATTAGTTCCACATCATAGACTGCTGTTTGTGAGCTCTTATACACCATATCTCCTCCAGGCCATTAAAGTGCACATTGTTTGGTCCTGGTTTTAATATTTGAACATGAATTCTGATTTTATTGTACTGGATATAAGACCATGAAAAATGGAAGTGTATGTGCCAAGACACATGGAGAAATACTCTGAGGCTAGTTTCTGTTGATTTGATTTTATAAAGCAGTACAGAGGGACAGTTACTGTATCAGTAAAGAGCAGAGAAGCTTCTAAAAACAATCGTACATTACAGATATAGTGAGGGGAGAGGGGTTGTCAACTTTAGTCAACTATGTGGTGATAATATAAATGTCGGTTTCAGACCTACTTAATCCAGATACTGAAGGTCCTGATTCTGACATTAATTGATGTTGAACTGTATCCAACTTCCAATTATTTAAATTTAAATTATTCTGCCAGTTTTTAGTTTGGTCTATAAAATGTCATGTGCTTGTTATTGTCTTACAGTACAGAACGCAAAGATATATATTTTATGAGACAAAGAAAATTTTATGAATACTCACGTTTAAGAACCTGGAACCAGGCTATGCTTTAAATTTTTCCTTAAAAAGTGAAATATGAATTAATTTACCATTATAATTGCTGATTCATTTTCTGTCAGTTGATTAACTGGCCAATTGTTTAAGTGTTAATTCCAACTACGCTTTCAACTAAATGGTTTCACTTAGCTGTAGTGGGTATCTTCCAATCCACCAGGCCTGAACAAAACCAACCAATCAGAGCTAAGAAAGATAGTTGATTGTTAGGTCTCATTCCCAGGGTGTCAAATATAGACACTGGGAATGAGATTCATCAATTGTCTATCTTCGGAAAATAACACAACAACAGCAGCACAGAGTGAGACATATTGATATAGGGGAAAAGCCACCCATACATAACCACATTAAAACACAAGATCAAGTACACATTAGTGACTCCTGTCTCATGCCAAAACATTGTTTATGAACAGGTCTGACTCACCCACCTTCCCCTTTTCAGTTTGTTTTGTTTTGTACAGTTGATGGAAACCAATACCCCTTCAAAAACCTTCCAAGTCCCTTACTTTGTGCCTGAGCAAAGTATTGTGTCACATACTGGCAAGAAAGAAAACAAGGCACTTGCCAAATTTGTCACGGTCACTCAGGATGAGGCACATATAGCAGCAGACATACAGAGGGGAAATACTCTAACATATGTTAGCTTTGTAGTCAAAAGTTGTTGAGTATATTCCATTGTAAATCATCACTTAGCTTTTTAGTTATGGGTTTTGGAACACAGACAGACTTTGGAGTTTGGTTCAAATAAGATGTTACTGATGTTTAATAGTTCCCACTCAGGTAATGTAGGCTCTGAATGAGAATGAGAAATCAAAATGTGTGTACTTTTTGTAACCTGTTGTTGTAGTTGATCAGTCGGAAAGACAAGGCCACATTTGAGAAGCTGAACTATCTGACATCCAAGGAAGAGAACTACACCCGCATGAGAGAATACATCCGCTCCCTGAAGATGGTGCCCTGTATTCCTTACCTTGGTGAGTCCTCCATCTCTGCTCCACTATTATTTCAATACATCCTGCTTCACATCCTTTTCAGTCCAAGTCAGTCCATCTGACTAGTCTGAATTCCAGTCGGTGGTTTTAAGCCTTGCATAAATACACTGTATACAGTATACAGTGTATTTACTGTATATACTGTTTAGCTGCACGGTCATGATATACAGACTTGTTGATCTACTTTACCAGTTGTGTAAATATCACTTTTCTAATCACATAGCTCCGGGATCACATTACTTGTAGGTTTGGTTTTTAACATGTTATCATGACAGGTGGCTTATAATTGTCCAGCTGTGAGGAAATATGCTGAGCACTACGTTTTGGTGTTGTTCCAACCAGAGAAAATTACAATGGAAATTAATTTACACTAATAAGTTAACAAACCCTAGTTGGTTAACTACACTAGGTTGATTTGGCCTCTGTACTGGCCGGGGGCAACACGTTTTCAGTCTCATTCTCGTGAACGTGAATTTCTTCAGATTTGGCACAAATATCCACTTAGACTTCAGGATGAACTGGTTAGATTTTGGGGGTCACAAAAAAATGTTTGGGCCATAACTCTAGAATGATGTGGTAATTGCATAGACTGTATGATTTTAAAAATGGACGTAGTCCCTGTGACGTCCCCCATAGGTT
>NW_023339774.1:1043944-1044150 GCF_004916995.1 Morone saxatilis | reverse complement strand
TTGGCAGTCCTGACTCCACTGGCTAATCCAAAAATGGGAAAAGAGGTGAAGCTGAGGTGGGCTGAACGAAGCCTGGTTACTGAAAACAGCCGCCTGTGTCTGCGCCCACCTGTCACCAGTGGGCACACCATAAATCAGGGGTGGCCAACCAGTCAGAGACTAAGAGCCAATTTTTTTTTTTTTTTTTACTGTGTTACTGCAAAGAG
>NW_023339774.1:1032646-1043844 GCF_004916995.1 Morone saxatilis | reverse complement strand
GAGCCGCATGCGGCTCGGGAGCCGTGGGTTGGCCAGGCCTTCCATAAATTATGCATAACTTTAAGCGTTTAGTGGGTAATTAATCAGGAAAGCTTGGAGCTAAATGAAATTAGATTCTGGAAACACAAGCAGGGCTGTACATAGTTTATTGAAAGACCGATAACATACAGACTATAAAAATAATCTTTCTAAAACAGCATATATATACACAGAGTACCTGGTACATACTGTATCTGCACACCAATACAGTGACTGATCTTTTCAACAGACCAGGAGACCTTTGGTGGGTAGAGGGAATAACTGAGTTGTACCTTTTGGTTTCTGTTTACTGAGTGTACTGAGCTGCTTTTACCTACAACAAAATCGTATTTGTTCAGTGTAAATTCTGTCTACATTTAAAGGCTTAGATCTAATTTGCTATGTCCATATTAGATGTTGGATCTTGTTACCTGTTTGAAACAAATTACGCACAAAAAGTAAGAAAATTTGTGTTTGGTAGATTATTTCTTTATTGTAACAGTGCTTCTTGGCAATACATCTTATACCATTGGGAAGCCTGTTTATTTCCCTATCAAAATGCCACATTTGTAAGGATCAGTAAGCTCAGTATGTGGGTTGCACCCATGAAAGATTTGCCAAATATTCTCTGCCAATGCCAAACAGCTCTTCTTTGCTGTTGCTATAGACATTTAATTTGAGCTTCTGGTACCAATAAACGAGGCTTGTCATCATTGGAGGCAATCTCAATGCAGAGAGATATAGAGATGAAATTCTGCAACCAGTGGCAGTGGCAATCCCATATCTTCACAGTCTGGGGCCAAACTCTATCCTCCAAGCAACGCTCGCCCCCACAGGGCGGGGTTTATCAGAGACTACATCCAGAATTTGGGAGTGCCAGCAGTCCTGACCTCAACCCCATTGAACACTTGTGGGATCAGCTTGGGCGTGCTGTTCGTGCCAGAGTGACCAACACAACCACGTTGGCTGACTTGCGACAAATGCTGGTTGAAGAATGGGATGCCATCCCACAGCAGTGTGTGACCAGCATGAGGAGATGGTGCCAGGCTGTGTATGGTTCTTCCACATGCTACTGAGGCTCCTGTTTGTGAAATGAATAAATTGTTAAATTGCCAATATGTCTTGTTTCTTCAAACTTCAATCATCCAATCAACACCAAACAAGAGTCAACATAAAAGAAAAGCTGTTTGGCATTGGCAAATGTTTCATGGGTGCAACCCACATACTCAGCTCTGCTGCTCATCCCACAAATGCATGTTCCTTACTAATGTGGCACCATTTAAAATGGAACCAAACAGGTTTTCCAATGGTATAAGATTTTTTTTTAAGATGGTATAAGAAGCATTGTTACAACAAAGAAATAGTCTACCAAACACAAATTTCCTTACTTTTTGTGCGTAGTTTAGATACCTTTCTGAACATAACATGGTTAAAGTGAGGTGAGTTGTGGTATAAAATATAAGTATCAGAATTTTCAGTACCAAAATGTTAAAATCATTCTTCAGAAGTTCAAATTCAAGATAATTTAACAGTGGTCCCATCAACGGATGATGTGGATGAAGTGCTGGGAGATCAACCTGAACAAGCTGTTTGTGCACCATTAGTAGAAACAAAGAGTTTTTCTTGCAACTTCATATCTCACTTGTCTCACTATAGATTTATCAGACTTATCAAGCATTATAGAATCTTTACAATCTACATATGCAGTTCAGTTCAAGAATTATGCAATGTTTTCAGTGATGCATGTAGCTGTATAGTCCAGTCCTGTTTAGATTCAAGAAAAGATGACCTGTTAAACTACTTTGTTGACAGTCTAAGTGACTAGATTACTTCAATCCGTTGTTTTATGTGCTATTGTCAAAATTCAAAGATGAAATTATGAAGCAAAATACTTACAAAGTAAATTACCCTGGAAAATGATTTACTGAAACCTTCTAGAAAATTGTATCAAAATAAATAACCAGATTTCTCTCCTGTAGAATTTATCCCAATATATGTTGTACATACATAATATATGTAATATATGCACCAATAATAGTCTAAAGTACCAGTTTGTTGCTAGCAGTCAGTTTTGATCTCAGGATACCTTAATTCCTTTGTTACTATTCTGCTTTAATACATAATTAATTAATGAATAATTAATTATTCTCTACATAACAAAGAAATCATATTATAAATGTATTCTGTATTGTGTTGCATTCATTTAGGTTTCTGATGACAACAAAATCAACAGAAGCCCACACAGATAAGATATTTCAGACTCTTAATGTAAGTTTGTGTGTGCTTTTATTGATTTGTGTGCAATGCAACTTTATGAGCCCAAACAAGATAAGTAAAACCTAAACCTGTAGGATGAATAAAATTAAAAGATTCTGCTTGGATTCTATCGTGAGGCTTTCCATTTGAAGCTACATTATGAATATACAGTAAAGCCACAAACAAAGTTCAAATCAAGGATGCCTGTTTTTCTGATAAATGTAATCCCTTTGGTGGAAATGTTCGTTTACTAAAATCAGTTTTGAATGACTGAGGTGTTAATGGAAGGTGTTTGCACTGGGTCTTATCATCATGGTCACTTTCTTCAGAGAATAAGCACCTCCTCTGAACTCGGCCCAGTAGACGCCGTCCTGGTAACGGCTGCGGTAATGCCCACCACGGTACCACACACCGTTCAGGTTGGAATGAGCACAGGCGTTGTACCACCATCCTCCCTTCTGGTAGTGTGCACAGTTACCTGAAGACACAAGGAATCAAATCAGACCAAGAGGTATACCAGCAATCTGGTCTTCTGCTGGTTGAGGGCACGGGTTAGGACTGATCCTAACAATGGATTACCCTGCTTTTAAAAAAAATCAAATTCGTACTTGATTGGCATTTTTGTATGTGTTTATTTTGTGATTAACAGTAAAGCTCTCTAACTTCATTGGAAACTGTATGGAAAACGACAGACACTTTCAAAAAATACTCCATTTAACATAGTCAAATTCTTCTAGAAGCCAGTCAGAAGAATAGTGAAAACATCTTTTCCAAGAAAATCCTTTACCGCCTTTCTGCTTATTATTTCAATGAAACAGTACTCTAGTTCTGTTGAACTGATGCTAGCAGAGTCTATGCTAACCTCTTTAGCTGCCGCCATTGTTATTCAATGAACAGTGTTTTTGCTGCGTCACACCTAGCCACACCTATCTAGCTGCCAGTACTTCCTCAAAGGACGCTGAGTGGCCTGGTAGCACTGTAATTTGTCCAGCAGATAGCTGGAACCTATCCCAGGACAGAGTGAGAGGCAGGCACACCTTCACACCTGTCAGAGAGCAGTGTCCTTATCAAGTCGTCATTGTGGGTACATAACTAAAACCTGAATAAAGCCAGTTATGATACACTCGACCTCATTCAATAAGAGGAGTGGCCTATGCAGTAAGAGACTTGAATCAGATTCCAAAAGATTTGCAGGTTTTGCAAAGCCCACCAACAGTTATGAGAACCTTCTCTTGCATTGCATTACACTCACCCGTGTAGACATCATGGTCTCTGTCCAGTGTGGTAAACTGCTTGCTGTTGTGCCAGGTAAGAGAGTCTCCGGCGTTGCCATTGTATCGCCCCACCCGAAGCCTGTAGAAGTCGGCCTCAGATTCGACACGAAAGCTAGCATACTCTGCGAAGATCTTGCGTCCGGTCCAGTCTTCCAGGGTCACCAGCAGCTTGTAGTTGCCCTGGTTGGTCAGCCAGTAGATGTTCTCTAGTCCTAACCAGTATTCACCATCAATGTTTCCAAACCCTTGCTGTAAGAGGAGAATACATTGAGTTAGTCAGAAATAATCCATTCCTACTGTTCCTAACACATGATTTAATAAGAAATGCCACAGCAATTTGATTATTTTGAAATTTACAATAAAGAAGCTGTTTTTTCCTCCTGTTGGAATCAGTTGTGGTCTTCCAGCAACAAACCACCCATGTTTTCTAAGCATCTTTGAAAGACTGGTATGATGTCAGAGCAAGATGCCAAAAGCAGTGGCATAATGGCAGGAGGTGTTTAAGATCCTCTAGAGCAGAGCTCACTGTGTGTCTGAATCCCTGGCTTCAATTACATCACACATGGATTCAATCAGGAGCGACTCCTCATCCCTGCCAAATATGAGCGTGTAATTGGCTTAAAGTGCCTTGTTGACTCATTGAGGGTGGGTTGGGGAATGACTGTGTTGGGGGACAACTTGGAAGTACTCCCTTGCTCTTTGGTCTTGAGTTTAAAGTACTGGGAAGATTATGCAGATTGGGATGTCCTCACTTTAGGCCACAGAATTTTAATCTTTGGTAACTAAATATTTCACACATGTGCACCCATATTTACGTAATGTAAGGTTCCACTGGTAGTTACTGGAAAACAGTGCATGATTATGAAGTCCTTGGATCACTGCACTGGCTGCTACGCTCAGAGCATGTTTAGTTCATTTGAATTGATTTTAGCTCTGCTTTTGTGATCTCATAGATTTGATTTTGTTGAGTTTTTCTTTCGATTACTCACATATTACACAATCGGATGGCTTGCCTAAACAGTTTGTTTTGTTAAAGATAGATTTCAGCTGTGGAAGATACATTTAGTTTATTATTTAATCACAGATATAAGTTTCTGAGGGATTTTTTTTTTTTTTTTTAAGTAAACACCATGCTACTGTCATATTGTAACTTCTGTATTGTAAAACTACCTTAAATGACTCTTAACCTCAACCTAAAACCTCATGGGAACTGTAGTTGCTCAATGCTTTATCTAAATGACAAGGATTACCACATTTTGATAGCAGTGGTTTTGCAGAAGCAGATACCAATTTAGCTTCTAATATAAACACAAAAATACCAATGTCATGTCTCCGCTTTTTGTCTAATGAATCCTATTTATGCAACAAGGTGACCACTAAACCCCTGAAAGGCTGTCTACACAGGACTTCATCAGTCTGACAGATCTAACAATCAGATACATTTGAGTCTGCGACCCAAAGCTCTTTTTTATGCTTCAAGTCTATTTTCTTCCAACTAAACGCATATACATGTAAGTACGTAGATCTGTTGTTTGGGCTGTGAGCTCTTAAAAACTTTCTGTGGCTGAATGCATTAAGTGTGGCACTGATGGAAGACTGTAGCTGTTACTAATCTGCTACTGACTAGGGTTAGGAATTGAGAACCGGTTCCAAATTGTCCAATCCATCGGAATCGCATGCCTCAAGCTTATCAATGTCTTTTATCGATGCTGGCACGTTTTTCTGACAGTTGCGCATTACGACATGCATGACCACATTTTACAATTAAAGATGACAACAGCTTGTTGTAATGTCTGTAAAAGGATTATTTCATTTAAGGGTGGAAACACTTATAATATGTCGGACATCATTCTACAAAACATGGGCTTAAATTCCATGCCATGTCCGTCATAAAGGGTAAATATGTTTTGTTAAAATAACATTAGCACCACATAGGCAGATTTTTTTTTTTTTCTTTGACTAAAACCTAAATGACGACAAATGCTGTACAAATATTTTCACTTCATCCATTTTAGATGACAAACTTCTTTCTGCTCTGTTTTTACTATGTTCATATTCAGAGATAATAAACAGTTGTCTGTCGCTGTCACTGAAAACCTATGTAGGGCAAACTTTTTTACCCACATAGAAAATAGCTCAGGAATTGGTCAGACAGATTGCAGAATGGTGCTAGTATCAATGAAATCTTCAGTATTTGGCTGGTGTCAACAGGGTGTAGATCTCATTAGTATTTGAATTCATCTAACAAGCTAAATCTAAAGAATAGCAGAAAACAACTATCACATTAGTTCCAGTCTGTGGTAAATGACCTGCCACTTATACAATAAGTGGATGTATAAACTATATCCTTATGTCAGGATTTGATAAAAATCCATCCCAACATTAGGGAAAGAAATAGGGGAGTCACCCAGAAGCATATTTGATTGTAAAACAGCATTTTGTCAGCATACAGTATGTACCACAGATGCCTGGTTAGGTTGTATAATCAGGTTGTCAAAGATAGAACAGTCCTGGACAGACTCCATGGACCTTAACCTCAGTCTTAGACTGTAGACTTGTTTTCCAAATACATGACCATTAACTTATTTTACTCCATGTCCAGGAAACTATGTCATAACTGATGTAATGTCTGTGTTTCCCCTTCTCGTTGTTCTGCTAGTTCAGAATTAATTTAGGGGGAATATTAGTCAATAACAAAATCAGGGAGTATATCTTTAGTGGTGTAAGTATCGAAAATAGTTTCTTTTAGTATGCTTCATTAGTGTTTTTGAGTGTGTGTCATATCGGAGATCATTTGGAAGTACTACTCAACCTGTCAAAATAGTTGTATTATATCCTATATGGGCTTTCTATCATGTTTCAAAATTACCCTTAGGATGTTAGATCAAATGCCTGCGGTACGGGAGCCTGGATAGTTCTCCTGGTAGCGCCCTGTGTACAAAGGCTGAGTCCCTGCTGCAGCAGGGTTTGAATCTCAAACTCAAATTGTTATTAAACTCTTGGTAAACTAATGACATCAGCTTCAGCTATGCTTTGTGTTTAGTTATAATCAACAAATTAGCATGTTAACACGCTAAACCATGATGAACATCATGGAACACACTGATATGATGTAGTTGTTGCTACTGTTGTTGTACCCCTCTCTCTCTTTTCTCTCTCTTTTCTCTCTTTCCCCCAAACCCTGGTCAAGGCAGACGAACACCCACGCTAGAAGCCGGAGTCCTGTCCTAGGTTTTCTGCCTTTTAACAGCAGTTTTCCTTGCCCCCGTCGCCAAAAGTGGCTTGCTCATGGTGGTAGGTACTGTTGGGTCTCTGTAAATGTTATAAGGAGTTCGGTCTAGACCTGCTCTATTTGAAAAGTGTCCTGAGATAACTTCTGTTATGAATTGGCGTTATACAAATAAAATTGAATTGAATATGATACTAGCATTTAGCTCAAAGAACCACTGTTCCTACATACTGTCTCATACCCCTTTTCTACTAAGGCAGTTTGAGGGCTTGATTGGAGCCAGTGCCTAATCTCAAACCAGTTCTTTTGACAGCCAAACTGCCCTGGAAAATCAAGAATCAAGAACCACTTACTAAAGGGGCTGGGGGCCAGCTAGCTATGTATTTATTAGCTGTTTAGTGAGCTACTGATTTCTCACACAAATGTTATGGATTTAACCATGAGCTAGCTAGTTGTTGGTCAGCTAACATTACCCAAGCAAGCATAGCTACTAATTTATCACATCAATGTTTCATTTGTAACTTTGTTCGTAAATTTAATCTTATGTTCAAGGTTAGTAAAATTAATGTAAGGAACCAACAGCTTGCTATCTAGCCCGCTAGTGTAGCCTTGGTAACAATAGCTAACGTCAAAAACAGTGATGTAATGACGTGGCTCTCTAGCCCGTGGAAAAGCAAAGCAGTTTTTAGAAGGCTCTCAAATTGAACTTCTTAAAACTCTGAACCAGCACTAGCACCAGCCCAGAACTAGCACTGGATACTGACATCTTTGCAGCTCAATATCTCAGAACTTTCTAGAAGGCAAGTAGAACCCTATAATCCTAAGGTCAAATCCTCCTCATTACCTTGTACGTCTCCCAGTTCCGGAAGAAGTTGACGGAGCCGTCCTGACGTCTCTGTATGACAGTCCATCCACCGGGGTCGTGTCTCTGGTCACACCAAACCTGCATGAGTCGGTTGCCATTGTCTGGTTTCAGAAGGTACATGCCACTGGTGGTGTATCCACCCTCCAGAGCCCCTAGACAGTCTTTAAAAGGACCTGCAGGAGAGAATGAATGCTGACTCACAAAGCAAAGTATACACAAAGTATACCTTGTATTGATCTACAAAGCCTTTCATGACTGGCATTCATTTCAGCAACATGCTATCATAATTGTTATAATTCTAACAACCTGTGCAAGTAACAGACAATGCAACATCAAATAGAATATTAAAACATATGGACAGATGACTCTGGAAAAGTGAAGTCACTGTTGACCATGTGTTATGCAGGCCAAATATGACAAATGCTTTCCAGTCTCTGACGCTGGCAGCAGTAAATACTGCTGTGAGCAAAACTGCACTGGATTTCTTGGTAACCGCAGAAGACATAACATGGAAACACAGACAACATATTTAACTTAAAATCTCATCATACCATTATGTACAGAGGTTACTGTCTGAAGGTGTTGTTTTGCAGCGTGTGTGTGCGTGTGCGTTCGTAAGAACACTAGAGGGGGCAAAGTATGTGCATATGAAGAAACCAGAGACTGCTGGGTTAACATCTTTTCTGATACTAAAAATCAGCATATATTTCATAGCTGGAAAAGCCTGGACAACTAGCAACTTATTCAGTTGGCTTTTTGAATGAGTTTTCTAAAAGTTTTTGTTTGTTTTTCAAGTCCAGTCCAGTTTTAGTCCAATATTATTGCATATTAGCTTGTTGCATGGATAAGGTTACATGGAAGCAAAATCTGTCCATCCACTGGGGTCGTGTCTCTGGTCACACCAAACCTGCATGAGTTGGTTTCCCCCCCCAAATTTAAATCCTGCTGCTGTGACATTTGTTGGGGTCTTCCAAACAAACATTTTCTTTTATCTGGAGAACAAGGTTTGTAGGCCAGGCATCTCTGCAGCACTGCAGTACTTCATTATAATGCTGTTTGTCACACATTTCACCTTTATCAACAAATCGCAGCTTCTTGCAATTTGGATATTGCACTTAGCCATATTGCAATTTCGATAATGTTTCAATTAACTGTGCAGCTTTAATTCTGATATGAATATAACATCAGTGAACCTAAATCTGTCAGATATGAGGTTACATTTTTGTAAACTAACACTTGACAGTATGGATGGTAAGATTCACCGTTTTGCATCAGTGCACCAGCATTAAAGCTGAAGATGCGATTGCCTTGATTAAAAAAAAAAGTGTGCATCGGATACAATTTGGGGGTGTAATTTATATATAAATTATTATTATAGGTCTTATGCCTTTTTTTTTTTTTTTAAATGTGACAATTTATATTTTGATTTATACCATCTATACTATAATGAATTGCATAGGATCATATTCTTTTGCATCATATTGCGTTGAATGAAACCATGTTGAATTGCACTAAAACCCAATACGGGAGGACTGTATCATATCCCATTGGTAGTTCCTTTATATGTATCTTGTATTGGATCATTGGCAGTGCATCAAGATATGTATCTCACTGACAACCACAGGCACTATGGAATTCCTTTGACAGTTGCAGCTTCAGCAATCTATCAAAAGGCCCCTGGGATCTGGTCTGTGCATGTTCTCAGTGAGGTCTTTCACCCAGCTTTGTGATGTACTGGACAATATGTGGCTTGTGTCCATTACAATAATAGACCTCAGAGGGAGATATGAAAGTGTCAGTATGGTCGTCCACTTACCAGAGGGCTCATTTGTGAAGCTGTATGTGGCACTTGGCATTGTGGGCAGTGGAGGTGGTAATGCTTTGGCATTCTGGTCATTCTGTATCTCGTTGGTCATGGGGTTGTTGGTGTGGCGGGTGTAGGTGGGTGGATGGTAGGGTCTGTAGCCTCCAGGAGACAGTGCAGGCCTCTGCAGAGTGGGCTGGGGGATCACAGGAGGTTGTGGACGGACAGGACGGCTCCTCTCCTGCACCACACCGAACGAGTATCCTCCCCGCTTGCAGTGCTCCTCCAGCTGCACCAGGAGAGCGCTCTGGTTGCTTGCGAGGGCTGACAGATGCTGGTACTTATGTTCCAGGTCGCGGTAGCGTCCAGCGAGCCTCCCCATCTCGTTTGTGTGGTTGAGCACGCGGGTCTCCAGCTGCGACACTTCTAGAGCGTTGTCTCGTTTGCGAATAATCTCATGCAGTAGCTGCATGTAGAGCTGTGTCACTCTGGAGTTCATGTTGCGGCTCTCTTTGCGCAGTAGCTTGACTTCATTGACCACACCACCATCCACTTCTACCAACTGCTGCAGTGCTTCGATCTGCCGTCGCTGCTTCTGCAGCTCACTGTTGAGCAGCTCCAGCTCCTGCTTATTGACCCGATTTTCCAGCAGGGCATCAGGCTCCTTGGAGTTCACACAGATTGCCCCGTTGTTTTTCTGCTGGGGGACAATAAAGGTATAGGAACATTTGTCTGTTTGGACAGCACTGTGGTCGACCACAGCACGTTTTTGCCGGTTTGGTGCATAGATAAACTCTCTTTCAAGTATGTCATCACTGTTCCCGATTTCCTGAGTGTCTCCCTGGAGAGAGGACCTTGGTCCAGAGAGCAACAAGAGCACCAGCAAAACCACCACAGGGAGAAACATAGCACAGTCCTGCTGCACCCGAACCAAGAGGATTTCTGGAACAGAGGGAGAGAAAATTTGTAAATGTCCATTCTCTCACATCATTCACTGAAGTGTTACTGACATATTGCTCATTTCGGCAGCTCCTTGATCCTCATCCCAGATACTGCATTTTTCGTTTTGCATATTGCGTTATGAATGTGCCTTCCCACAATCTTCAATTACTTAAAGTTGCTTAAATTTTCATTTATTTATTTATTTATTTATTTATTTATTTATTTATTTTTGGCCACATGGTGGTAGCAGAACATGCTGAAAATACAAAGTTGAATTGGCAAAACACATCAAGCATATTTACATAGTTATGGAGCAACTTCATGTGGAGTTCGTGTCCACCTGATTATTGTGAGTCATCTCTTCTTTAGCCCTCGTTTTGATCTTTACCAACTCCTGAGGGAAATATCTTGCGCTTTAGCTGCAAAATGCCCCCCTATGTTCACCAGCCAGTCTCTAACTTTGTCTGCTTTTTGGTGCTGGGCAGGTGGTAGACAGTGGGTTTTTCATTCAGAACAGTAAATAAATTGATAACTGCCAAATTCGATTGCTCTGTATTATGTTTTTAACTTATTCAAGATGAGAAATGAACAATAGACGCCTACAAATTAAAATGTATTGCTCAAACTGGCCTTTTACTAAACACATGACTAGGGCTCGCTCAAGCTAATTTGTTCCCTGTTTCCAGTGTTGGCTCAACCCTCGTATAATGGCACGCATTGTTTTGATGTTGATTCTCTTGGTCTTGGGCTAAAATGCTATCATATCATTGGAATGTTCAATAACACAAAACATAAAGGGGAATCTCCCCT
>NW_023339774.1:1032240-1032633 GCF_004916995.1 Morone saxatilis | reverse complement strand
ACAATATCAGTGTTATCTTCGGTTGTTGGAGATGGTAGTTACTACATCATAATGCATCCTGCCAACTCCTGTCTCAGCCAGGCCAGTTCAGTCACTGTGAGTGGACTTCATCCATTTTCCCAGAATACAGCAGGGGCTGTAAATGTCTCACTGAGGGGTTTTCAAGTTGAAAGACTGTGAGTCAAATTCATTACTCACCATAAGTGAGTTCAGCATGCGAGCAGTAATACTTTTATTTACGGTGTTCATATTTCTGGCATTTGTAGATTTGCTCTTGGTCCATGATCTGATCTGGTCTGGTCTGGTCTGGATTGAGGCTGCTATCCATTTCTCTTTTTAAATGCAGGACTTTTCCTGGAACCTGGGAACTTTTATAAGATAAGATATTCCTTT
>NW_023339774.1:1029717-1032140 GCF_004916995.1 Morone saxatilis | reverse complement strand
CAGATAATCAGTGTTATTCATTCACCTGTCAGTGCTCACAATGTTATGGCTGATCAGTGTAAGATCAAAATTACATTGAATGCAACAATAATAAGAAAACAGAAAATATAAATAAATTATTCTGGACACCTTTATACTTAACGTACTATTAAAAAACATGTAACACATAGGATCATAATACAAGAGCATATACAAAAACATTGAAATGATAGGCATTGGTTGTAATATGGACTATATTTTTCTGCTTCATTTAAATTGTATAGTGGCAAATTTATAATGTTTTAAAATTCCAGCAAGCAAAGGTGATAAAATTGTAGCTTTTTGGCAGTGTTGGTGCTGAGAGGCAACATGTGATTGTGCATTTTTGGATGCTGTTGGTGATTGAGTGTAGAAAACATAGATTTAAAGGCGTGTCGAATGCTGCTGGTTTGTGCTTCCCTGAGAGATCATTAGACAATGTTTGTTTTTGAGTCTGGCGTTTTAAAATAATTCTGTTTCCAATTTTTGGTTGGCCAGTATTCCCTCTGCCATTTAACAAATTCAACTTGTGTAACATTTACATTGTAAAGTTGTGGAAATGGAAACTGGCTGAACATGACAGGAAACTCTGACTCCTGAAAGAAATTATTGTAGGAGGTGTAAACGACATCGAAGCTGTTCCAAGCCTCTCTGTGTTCGGATGCGTCTTAGAGACTGAGCTTGTTATTTTCATAAGGCCTGTGTCGAGCTGCAGTGTTGTAAATGCATGTAGTTCATGTTTTATAGGCCAGCTGTAGTAGAATCTGTAGATTTTTCTCCCAGCCTGTTTTCATTTCATTTCTAAGCTCTGCCTTCCTGAAAATGTACCTGCAGCTCTCATAACATTATTACTTGAATGTTTCACCATATTGAAATCATGATTTGCATACACAATCTTACAGTACTGATCATATTTTGACCAAGTGTCTGGCAGCTCTGTTATTCTGTTCTCAACATTGGTTCAATTATACAAGATGCAGAGTGCAAAGAGAAGATTTAATTATGATTATTACTACAAATATATTTTAAATAAAACATTCAAGGGAAAGAACATGTTGGAAAGACAACCACATTTTAAAGATGGTTAAAAGATAAAGACACATATATAGTCTCATTTTAAAGGTTCAGTGTGTAACATTTATGAGGATCTGTTGTCAAAATGGAATATGATATTCACAGGTATGCTGTGGTTTCACAGCCACCATAGTTGAGTTGCAATCTGATCATATTCTACACACCGGTCCGTTTAGCTAGATAGATAGCTAGCTAATGTTAGAAAAACACTAGGTAACAAGCTAGCCAATCTACATCAATATGGCTAGTTATTGGCTAGCTAACAATTTATGTATTTTTCAGTTTTGATAACATTGGATAACCTTAAAATGTGACACTATATATGTCACTTTTATCTTTTAACCATCTTGTGTGATTGTCTCTTCAACATAGCACATAGCATATCTAAGTACAGGAAAGGAGGAAGTTGACAGGTTACAAAAGGGGCGGGACTTAGGAAGTGGCCTTTCCAGTTTTAGTCATTTTTTAGCAGCCAGCAGCTCTACAAATGTAATATCCTTGGTCTACCATGCAAAAGTTTTACTCATACATGTCTTTTTCTGCATGTAATACCAGTGTGCCACACAACAAAAAACTTTGGATGCATGATTTCTTGTTTTCATGAAATGTTTTAAATGCAGTTTGAAGAGTACTGCAGTATTTTATCTGTCACTGTGCTGTAATGAAGATGAATTATTCATTTCCTGCTCTCTGCTGAAAATGACATGAAGTGATCCAGCCTGGCCCCAGAGCACCTCAACAGGAAGACATCACAGTCCAACAAACAATTACACACAACACCAAATCTTAATGTTACAGTGCCCTTTTACTCAAAGACACTAAAAGTCAACTTGACAGTGAAGCTGACGTCAGAGTGTGCTAATGCTCACGTATTTATCATTGTTATCAGTGGTCATTACATGGCTAGACATCTCAGCAGCCAACAAGCCTGGCAAACCTCTTTATTCATTCATACACACACACATTCCCACACAGAAACTGCAGGTCTCTGTAGAGATGATAGTGAAGCCTGGCCGTAGCTGCAGTGTGTTGGGGCATCTGTTAGGTCTCTGCTCACTGGGAAATGCAACGTGGACCCCATAAAATCAGCATAGACCTAGATCACCATCTGTCAGGCAAACTTATAAAAGGTGTCAGCAGACACATACCCGACCACACAGAGCACAAACACAGCCCTCAGTGCTGGACGTCAGAATCATTCATTCAGTGGCAACAAAAGTGATAGATGAATTTGTCACACATGCTTTATCCCTCCTCGTCTTCCGCTTCTCTCTTTCTATCTTTGTCACGGTCTGTTTCTGGCACTCATTCATTCTCTCTCTCACACACAC
>NW_023339774.1:1026097-1029617 GCF_004916995.1 Morone saxatilis | reverse complement strand
ACAGCCACACACAGCCACACACAGACACACACAGCAGGAACAGTTGCTGGTGGCTGCGAGTCGTCTGCACTGCAAACGCACGTCGGCGTCTGGACACAAAGGCATGACAGGCCTGTGGAGCTCTTAAAACCACAGGGGGAGAGAGGGAGAAGAGACACCTGGCTCTCCTCAGTCAGTAGGTGTGGTTTGGCTGACTAATGACCAACTTAAAGCACTGAAATAATTCAGATTATAGGAGTACATTTTCAGTCCCTGTGTCTACCTGAAGGTGGAAGGACTGCACTGCAGCCGGAGAGCTGTCTTTCTCTAGTCTCTGACAAATAGCTTCCCACTCTGCTCATGCTGCTTGATGGTTCAGTAGTTACAGGTTTATTCAGTCTTTGATTTGTGGTGAGTTGCACTTTAGAAGTCATAACATCAGCATGCTCCTGACTGTAACACAGTTTGATTCTTTACAGTCGCCCAATTACACTGTCAGCTAACTGGCCTCGCTGTGAGAAAAAGCTGTATTTATTAATATATAATATATTCCATTTCTGACTATATATTCTCCTAAATGTTACACACTGGGACTTTTTAAGGAGTTATTGGCACTATGAAGCAGTGTTTTACTTGTTGGTCCCCTTTTTGTCTCATGCACATACACGCGGATGCTCACACAGGTTCTGCAATATACAGCGATTCAATACCTGTAGTAGGAAACGCAGCAATTGAATAATGCCTTTTTAGGATTTTAATGTGGAAATGATACTTGTTTTGTTTATTGGCTCAGAGGTAGAGTGGGTCATCCATTAATCGGAAGGTTGTTGGTTCGATCCCTGGCTCCTCCTGCCACATATCAAAGTAACCTTGAGCAAGATACAAATTGCATCGGTGTGTGAATGTGAATGAATCTGTTAGTTGTTCGATGGACTTTGCCATCACTGTGTGAATGTGTGTGTGTGAAAGGGTGAATGCTGCATGTAGTCTGAAGACTAGAAAGGTGCTATACTGGTCCATTTACCATTTACATACTTTATTGTTCCAAGCTGACTATTTCTTTATGTGTCTCGATACATGTCTGGAGGGGATCTTTACAAAATGTACGTATTTTCATCAGTAGTCTCTGAGTTTGCTGTTTGACTGGATGATGACTAACCAGTATAGTCATGTTGTGCGGTGTAAGCTAAAGCACTGAGCTACAAAATGCTAAAAATCTGAGCTGAGGGTAACTTTTTCTATTCTTTATTGGGATGGCGTTACTATGAGCCACACCTTTCAAATTACCCATGGTTAATATGAAAATACTGATTAGTGCAGCTTTAAAGACCTTGATATATAGTGGATAGAATATTTTACAGTGTTCTTCTGTGCTCTCTGTAATGGAGACAGTTTCTAAATGACATATTTTTTAATATTTCTTGTTACTTATCGGCTGACATACACACCCATATAAGCATATCTGTGACAAGTTGATGATGTGTTGGTGGGGCTGACCAGCAGTTAAAGCTCCTCAAAGATCAATCCAATTTGTATTATTCATGCTGTTCATATCCCTCAGTAAAAAAGGGTGGGACAAGTGGAATTCCTAATTTTTCACAAATATAAATGTCCTTAAATAACCCACTCAGCGAGTAGTAGACATCCCTAGAACATATTCAACTAAGGCCCAGTTGCACCATTAGTTTTGTCACACAGTGACAGTATGATAAAATAGTGAGCTTCGGTTTAGTAGACTGTGAAAAGTGTCAGCAAGAAGAAAAAAAAAAAGATTGTTTTGAAATATTAAGTTCAATTTAAATTACAACTAAATAGTTTGTTCCAAAGTAGAATTTGCTGATTCAGCTAATCTGTATTTCAGATTACTGAAATTAAATTCAGACAGCAACTTGTTTGACAGAGTTGCTATTTTCAGTCATGCTTTTTACCAGTATTTACCTAATAATTATAGTTTTAGCTGCAAGTATCACTCAAACCAGGATCAGTGCTAATACATAATAATACATTATACTCACATAATCTTTAGGAAAGAGTTGGGAGGAGTGGTTTCAGTAGTGTGCATTGTTGATAAATCATGTACAGAACAAGCCTCATTGTGTCTGCAAATTAGAAAAAAGTGATATGCACGGTGGGAAGTATTCTAATGAACTAACAATGTCCCCAAACAACTTAACCTGATGAGTAAAGTGTATGATCAGTCAAACCATGCACTGTGTAACTTCTGACAAGGTTTTGAAAGTAACTAGATGTCTTATGTTGGCTTGAAATTGACTGATTACATAGAGTTAATTAGAAAAGATGAGTTGATTTATTTGAATTGATCATGACTTTACAGTGTAAAACTCTTGTCAGGTCAGATATTTGCCCCACTCACCACTCTCTGTTTCCTTATATCCCTTGACTTTCTGGCAAGTTTGACTCCAAGTCCTCACCAGTCAGTCCACATTTCCTCTGTGTTTGTCCGTTATTCTGTCAGTGCATTCATTTCCTTCACCTGCAGCTGTCAGAATCAATCCTCCATAAGGAAAATGTTCCAGCTGCGATGAGGTCTTTAACAGTCCCCAAGAGTCCAATCAAGCAGCGGCAACAAACAGCCAAAGCTTTCCTGTTGTAACTTCATTCATCTGCAGCAAAAGATTTTTCCACCTTTTGTGAAGTAATGGTCCTGAACCGAGAGCTCACGCCTGCTCCTCAGATAGGATCTGTTTTCCTCCCAGAGACTCAACCTCCCCCTGTCTTCCTTCCATTACAAGTGAGACACTTATTGTTGCTTGAAGTAATTAAGCTGTGAGCCACAGTGACGCCCCTCCCTTTCTCCCTCCCCTTGACAACATGGAGATCATGGAGGCATTAGATGGAGGATCCCAGTCCCCCCACCTAAACCCTTGTCCCCTGCAGTCCCCCCTGCCCCCCCTGTATCTCTCAGTCCTCCTTTTTTTCCACTGCTCTCCTACAGCCAGTCCAGGACTCCCTCTATGGAGAAGACCAGCCACACACACATGTTGCAGTAAGGTCACAGGTTTGAGTCAATTCAGGCTGGGGAACCAAAGTCTCCCCCCTTTTTGCTCTGTGCCCCAATGAGCAAGCCTTGGTTAGAACCTCGGTCGTCTTTCTTTGTTCCTGCACTGCTATGTGCTAGGCTAATCTATGTTGAGAGAACACACATTTGACACAGTCAGCATTTAATATAACTCGTTAGACTGCATCCAGAAGACGTTTTTTAATAGTCTTAATCAGTAACATTCAACACGGAGCAGATAATGGAAGTACTAGTAGATATGGCTTAATTACTGACAAGACCAAAACACTAGCTAACTAATCTCCATCAATTGTTAAATAGCTAGTTACAAAGTTAATATTAGGAAAAGGCAAGCCAGCTAGCTAATTTAGCTAGTTAGCTGGCATTTTTCAGGCTTGCTCATGGTGGTACTGTTGGGTCTCTGTAAATGTTATAAGGAGTTCGGTCTAGACCTGCTCTATTTGAAAAGTGTCCTGAGATAACTTCTGTTATGAATTGGCGCTATACAAATAAAATTGAATT
>NW_023339774.1:1021962-1025997 GCF_004916995.1 Morone saxatilis | reverse complement strand
TGTGGCATGTAGTGTACAGCGCATTGAGTGGTTGGAAGACTAGAAAGGTGCTATACAAGTACAGGTCCATTTACCATTTACTCTCATACACTCGATCAACTTCCAGGACTCCGGACTTTTTTTTTTTTTTTTTCCCCCCAAGTCAGTTTGTTGCAAAGAGTGTGTGGCATATCATCTTCTGCCATACTGGCTCAGTGTGTGGTCCAGCAGAGGCCAAACAATGCTCTAACTGCTGAACTGGAAAGGGCCAAAGCCAACCGGAGCACAGGGGACAGTGTCAAAACTAGGGCTGTGTTGCAGCAGACAGCTGAAGCTCAGTGGTCATCAGTGTTTGTATTGGCTTTGTCTCTACTTTAGTTGGACATGTGAAGCTGTTACATGTCTTCTCCTAGGGTCAAAAGTTAGTGCTGCAGGGCTGATTTACCTCTACAGCACTGATCAGGGTGGAGACCACAACACAGCTAAACAGTTAGTGTCATTTAGAAAAGTTCAGCTTGTCAGGTTCGGGACCTTTTTTAGTATTTAGTAGAGGTGGAACGGTGCACAGAAGTGACGGTTTGGTTCATATATAGGTTTAAGAGTCAAGGATAAGCGCAAATTCGCTAAAGCTTGAAAAACCCCCAAAAGAATAACTTATTTTCATCTGGGTGACGCCATTGAATGTGCATTAGCATGGGTTTCCATTCACATAAGCTAAAGTATCTTATCCACAAGACATTTTCATTCAGCTAAGCAGACAGCTGTTTACATACAACAACATCCTGAGATACTGTGAGAAAAATGACATCTCGCCACCATGATGTGGAAAGTTATGATTTCATCTTCAAACATTTAAAGAAAAAAGTGGAGCAGGCAGTAAAAACAGGGGGGCTTCATCATTAATGATTACACACCAAGTTTACAAGATGTGTGCAGACTGCCATATTGCCAACGTATAAAACTGTAAAAGGCTCAACTGATAAGGGGTTAGGGTGAGATGGAAACCAGTTGTGGAAATATTGGGTAGCACCTCAGCCAGTTTTTGGCAGTATTTCAAAGCTGCGCCTGTAATGATGAAAGAAAGTCTGAAGCCTCACTACTGGCTCACTGGCCTATGACCACAATGTTCATTACATCTCATAATATCAGTGTTGAATGGAATAAACAATACACTGAAAATGTTGCTTATTTTATGTCTAGTTGTAGAGATATGTTGCTGACAGGACAAAATAACTAATTCACCTCAAGAAGACAATCAATAAAATGTTTATTTTCACATATAGAAGAAGACAGCTTGAAACTACAAATCTGTTCCCAACTCCAGGCTTTCACAGTGTGCTGCATTTTTCTCCATGCTACACCCAAATCCCATTGAGATATACTGGCTGTCCATGATATCAGCTGTGCTGGCAGCTCCTGCCAAAATATTACATCTGCATAACACAACACAAAATGCTTAGCAAAAATTTGCCGATGATGTCACCCTGATAGACACACGAGTGTGAGGTGTAATGCGTTTCAGCTGTGCTCAGTCTACAGAGCCGTGTAGCTGTGCTTCCTGTTTCCATGCTTCTCTGACGCACAGCAAAGCCCAGTCACAAGGCGTCTACCAGCTCATTACACCGTTCAGACCATTCTGCCAACACGCAGTGCTTGTGGTCAGCTGTCATTCAGGATACAATGCTGTTTTACAATGGATGAAGCTCCTTAAACACACAAACAAATATTTATTGTCTCTTCATGTGATAATCTGGTAGATGTGTGACTAAATTGAATTGCGGAAATCACACTATATTGTCTTTAATTATTTATATTATTTAGTGCTTTTTTTCCACCTGTTACTTAAAAATAGCTTTTGCTACATATAGCGTATGACTCATACAATCGATACCAGTGCTGTAGTCAAGACCTCCTTTGTGTCGAAGACAAGTCCTTGACCAGGACTAGTGAAGACCGAGTCCAAAGAAGTTTGAGTTCAAGTCAAATCAGAGTCTTAAGAGGTCTGAAATGAGTCCTAATGAGAGAGACCGAGACAAACAGAAAAACAAGAATACTTGGCGATTGCCAACGAGATGAGTTTTGGCAGCCAGGCATACAATTGCAAGTGACATGGCCATCATGGTAACCAAGCAGCTAATGTCAATGCCTGTTCTAGATGGATTCTGAATTAAGAATATATACTATACACACACATACATATAATAAATGCTTAATTTTAAGCTGCGTCATGTGCTTTTATAAAATGTGCATATTTCATGAGCTATTCCTTAACAATGTAATTTATTTAAAAAGACACCACTCCCCTTACAAGCGTGGAGGAGAAACTGTGGTGCCCCTAAAACGTAAGAAAAACGAAAGGCCCTATCCGGTACCATGGTTTGGTTTGTCCGTTCTGGGCTACTGTAGAAACATGGTGGTTCAACATGACGGGCTCCGTAGAAGAGGATCCACTCCCTCGGTAGATAAACACAACTTGTGAGACAGCTTTTTAATGCAATGATTAGAATAATGAAACCAAATTTTAGGGACCCCACCAAAGCAAGGCCTTCTTGATTCTAAGAAATGTGTCAAGAAAAGTAACCTATTAGATACGTATAACTATTAAAAACAATTTAAATACACAACACAGACAGAGAAAACGATAGAGTTCCTTAAAAAAAGTCAAGAAAACTCATCTCTGATCAATATTCACAGGAAATAAACTGCTAAAAAATCCATCCAAATCTCTGGTTTTACACAAACTTCCTGCAGTTCTTGTGTTCACTGTTTGGGTTCATTGTACTGTTTATTAGTGGTTCAGTGGTGAAAAGCATCACTTCTGTTCCCTTTTAAGACCAACCAAACGCTAGCTGATTGGAACAGTAAAATTAAAAAACTTTCATGAACTAGCAGTAAGTTGGAGTTATCTCTGGGCTGCAGCAGGAAAAACAGTTCACAGCCTGCTGCTTTATCCTGACTACCTTCTTCCAAGCAGTCGTAGCTTCACTGTAAGTCATTATCAGACCCATCAGAGCAGACTGTGTGCAGGAAGAGAGCGTGGAGAGTGGTCGCAGGCTGGGGCATGTCCTCCTTTATGAAGTACAGAAAGGAACAGACACGGGATGGCATGACGTACAAAAGCCATGACAAGAAGCCCAAAGAATTTCTCTTTGATAAAACACACATAACAGGAAGAATCATGACAAAGAAAAGAGAAATCATGGTTCTGGTTGCACGCTCCGCTGCATGAATGTGCTCTGAGGCATGTTTCAACTTTGCATGGTGGCACTTACATGAGTATCATAATATTTGCTTTAGGGATTTGAATTGGCGATAATGTTATTGCACTGTTGAGCCTCTTAGTTTCTTTGTTGTTTTTGTCAAATATGATGTTGAGTTTTGCGTTGTAATGAGAAGTGTGCGAATGATACTCTCCAGCACAAAGACCAGAGCCAGATACTGCACTAACTTCTTGCTTATAATTCTCCCCAGTATTTCAAACAGACCTGCCACTTTTCTGATTGGAATACGGCTCATTTGAAGCTACAAGAGTGACGTTAAACCATCTGAAAATTTCCCCGTGAAAGCTTTTGGAACTGAAATAAAAGCACAAATCAACATGAGCTTCTCTTCCACAGAGTAGAGTTTCTCCAAATGTCTCAGAAGAATCTAACCTCTCCGAGACAAAGGGCAGTTTTTTAAATCCGTGGATGAAAGTTTATCATACATCATCACGGGTTTGTGAGCATCATGTGCAATTAAAAACAAATACAATGAGTCACTGACTATTTGTTGAATGTGTTTGTCAGGTGTTATGTAACCAGTAATTACTATGACAACATAACAGACTGTATAAACTCTTCCACCTCTGCTTTTGGCAAATTGTCTGAATGGACAGTCTCTGCCTGCTTTCACAGATAAACATCTCAGCTTACATAGTCAGTAAGTGAAAATACCCAAAATCAACCCATCATAAGCCCCGCCCCATTTTGCCATGTCCTGTACTTAGATATGCTATATGCAGGGCTCGTCTATGTTGAAAAAAAAAGTCACATTTTGAAGATGGTTACAAGATAA